>NC_142168.1:64153971-64240987 GCF_029865625.1 Vigna umbellata
AAAAATCAATCCTAATAGGTGGCGGCTCGTTTTCTCAACGTGTGCGCGTCCCTCCTTTATCTACATACCATCCCTAATAAAAACTCTCTCCATCTCGGTGGTTGGATGCCGTGTGCAAGCTGGACCAGGAGTGCCTCCCGTGCTTGCTGCCCGTCACCCTATTCTCCAATACTCACACCACTTCAAAGCTGCTGGACCTCCGAATCCGCGTACCCCCTGCATTTCCACGTGGGCTGCTGGAAACGTGAATTTTAGACGCTGCTGGACTTGCTTTGCGTTTCGTCACCCCCTGCTGGACTGCTTCTCTCCTGGACGTGTGAAGCTCTCCAAGTTGCTGCTGGACTGTGCATTATTCTCCAAGCTACTGGACCTTTAAGAGGTGGCAGTAGCACTTAATCTTGGGTCGTGTCCTTGATGTCCGTGGCCTCCCACTTCCACGTCCCAACTCTCTCTCCTTCTCCGCGTGACACCAAATTGCTGCTGCTCTTCTTCCAAACAAATATTTTTAAAAGCCCAGCCAAAAGCGTGTAAGTGGATGCTCTCACGTTCCATCCAGCTGCCTCATGCACCTCCCTCCAAAGCCAAACCAAATGTAGACTGGTGCTCTTCTATTAATTCTCCACCTCGCTGCTTCCCAATTAATTGCATCATGGACTGTGGTGCTTTCCATTTTAATTCTTGTTGCACCGCCTTTTTCTCTAAACACACCACTTGAAATCCACTCCTCCAAGGCCAAAACGAAATTAGCTATTCCGTATGCACTCCTAGCACCTCTAAAAATGAAATCCAAACCTCTCTTCCTTTTTAGCTTAAAATTAATTGTTGTGACATTTCTCTTTAAGTCCCGAAATATTATCCAACAATTTCCCTACAATTAATAATGCAAATAATTAGTCTCAGATAATTCAAATTAATTAAAATAAGAATTTCTGGTCAAATTTAGCACAATTAGTAAAAGTGGGAAAATACTGGACATTCTAGCACAATTCCCTGATTAAATCTAGCACAATAAGCTAAGTGAAATCAAGAAAATATTGACTCATCAATAAGTCACTCGTTTTATTAGTTATTATAAATGGCTAGTGGGTGAGATCAAGACTTTCATCGCCCAAGCTAGGAGTTGATATTTTCATTTTAGTAACTTTTGACATTTATTCGGTTTCTTTAAATGTAAAATTTGGTTTGTTTGCAATGGTATTAGGCTGTGTTAATTTCTCTCGTAACGATATCAAGGACCTGTGATTTCCACCTATTTGTAGCATGCATCATTTTTGCATTTTCGCATAATTAATTTTCATCTAATTCAAATTAATAAACACACTGTAAAGTTAAATAAAAAAAACAATGGCGGGACTTCCACGACATCCTTATAGGACTCGAGCGAACTCTGAGGCTATGGAAGTTTGGGAAGAGGAACGTGAAGTTGTAAAGGCCAATATTAGCCAACTAAAGGATCACGTCGATCAAATCTTGGAGGCTTTGAAAGCCATAAAGACTGCAGGAGAGACATTGTCTGTAAAGGCCGATGATGATGCTCACCCTCTAGTACATAACGTTGTGGGCACACAGTTCACATTTCCAATGTATGGTTTACCACCAGGTTACACGCCGCCTATTGGAGATCATTCAGAGGCAGAGCACACTTCTTTGGCTTTTCCCATAACCAGCAGCGTACTCCCCATTAGTACCCAGGGGCCTATGCAAACGACCGACACAAAATCGAATGAAACGTTCAAGCTTCCCCACACAATTGTCGCCCAAGATGTTGCTTTGTACACGAATGTAGAAGGAGCGAAGGATAAACTCGAAATTCTAGAGGACAGGCTGAGAGCCATAGAAGGGTTTGAAAGTTACGGGTTTGGTGACATTGCGAGGTTAAGTCTGGCTCTAGGAGTGACGATTCCACACAAGTTTAAGGTGTCGGAAAACACGTGCCCTAAGAACCATTTGACCATTTATTGTCAAAAAATGGCTACTTACTCTCATGATGATAAATTACTTATCCATCTCTTTCAAGATAGTTTGGCTGAAGCGACATTGAGTTGGTATACACATTTGAATTCCTCTCATATCCGTTCTTGGGCAGATACTTTTGTAAGGCAATACAAATACAACATGCATGTTGGGCCAGACAGGTTACAATTACACCACATGGCGAAGAAAGAGGAAGAGTCTTTTAAAGAATACACGCAATGATGGAGAGAGCTGGTAGCGTAGGTTGGGCCACCTCTATATGACAAAGAAATGATTGCAATGTTTGTGAGCACGCTATAATCACCCTTTTATGAGCATATGATTGTCAATGTGTCTTCCAATTTCGCTGATATCATCATCATAGGCGAAAGGATGGAGATCAGACTGAAAAGTGGGAAAATTACATCTCGAGCCACCACTTCGAAGAAATCTGTTTTTAATCCGGGGAAAAAGAAGGAAGGAGGACTGCATGCGACATCAATAGTGTCTATGTGGGGAGGACATACTCCCACTCATAGCTATCCACCAAGCCCAAGCTACCCTCCCTATGTGAACAACACAACACCTAATCCCTAAATTAAATCTTAGTAGCCAGGATATTATCAACCACCACAGGCTTTGAATAATGCTTGGAGAGTGGGAGTCGGCTTGGGTCCTGATCGGAACGTTAGTCAAAATGCTAATCCTAGGAGGGACCCAGAGAAAAATTTCACTCCTATTCCTACGACGTATATAGAATTGTTACCTCATCTCTTAAAGAAGGGCTTGGCCAGTGTTCATCCCATGAAACCCTTACAACCTCCATACCCTCATAATTATGATCCAAATGCAAGAATTGGGCATTCGACGGAAAGGCGCATGGGTCTTAAGTTCAAAGTACAATCGTTAATTGATGCAGGATGGTTGAAGTTCCAAGAAGGCAAACCTAGTATTGAGGTTAATCCCCTTGCTGAGCATGGAAACACCTCAACAAATGCCATCGAGGTTGGACGACACAAGCTAGTAAGGAATGTAAGTGAAATTCGAAGATCAAAAAAGGTCATTTTTGAAAGGTTGGTAAGATTGGGCTTGCTAAGGGGCGAAAGCGGTCTCAAAGAGGCATGTGGAATTCATCTAGGAGTCGAACATGTCATTAATGAGTGTATCGGGTTTAGGAGCATTCTCCAAGATCTGATTGATAGAAGTTTCCTACAAATATACTATGAGGATAAAGAAGGAGAAGTATTTGCACAGACTAGTGGAGAGCCCAATATGACTTTACAAGAACCATTAGCGATTCGTTTCACCAGGACCCCTTCTACACTCATGACACAAGGAAGGTCCTCTGTTGTTATCCAAACACCTTCCCCTTTTCCCTATAAAAATGATAAGACTGTCCCGTGGAAATATGACACGTGTGTGCTTGAGGAAGAATGTGACGAGCCAATGATTGAAAATATATCAGGCGTTGGCAGGATGACGAAAAGTGGACGAATCTATTCACTATTGCTTTTGACAAAGAAAGATGTGGAACTTTTAGAAGAAAAGATCAGGCCATCGGATAAGAGTTATGAAAAGAATAATGGTAACGAAATTTCTGATGAAGAGGACTGTGAATTCTTGAAGTTTATACAGCAAAGCGAATATAAAGTGGTGGATCAACTGAAACGCATGCCAGCTAGGATCTCCCTCTTGAAATTACTCATGCATTCAACCTCGCACAGAAAGTTATTAATGAAGGTACTCAGCGGGGCTCACGTGGAGCAGAATATTTATTTGGACCGGTTCGAGGGGATTGTTAGCAACATCACTACTAATGATTACCTCACCTTCACTGACGAAGAGATACCCACTGAGGGAAGAGGGCACAATAAAGCCCTTCATATATTTGTAAAATGCCTTGATCATGCCATAGCACGTGTTTTAATTGATAATGGTTCCTCCTTGAATGTAATGACTAAAGTAACACTGGAGAAATTACCGTACGATGTGATTCACTTGAAGCCAAGTACTATGATCATAAGAGCTTTTGATAGGAGCAAGAGGGATGTTATAGGAGAGATAGATTTGCCAATACAATGTAGAATCAATGCCAGTAAATTCGTACCTGTCTTGTGGCTCTCTTATGACAGCTAAGGTCATGCTAAAAAAGGGTTTTAATCATGGAAAAGGTCTTGGAAGATATGAGCAAGGACGGACCCTCCTGCTAGAACTTGTGGAGAATAAGAATAGATATGGCCTGGGGTACAAGCCCACTAGAGACGACAAAAGGAGAGTAAGGGAGGAAAAGAAATAACAAAGCCTAGCTCGCATGGAAAGAAGGGATCTAGTGGTAGGAAAGATCCACATTTGTGATATCAAGGAGAGTTTTCGAAGCGTCGGATGGATTAACACCAACCTAATAGCAACAATTGGGGATGAAGGCTCAAATTTTGTGTGGCCTTGCACCCCAAAACGCAGCTCAAAAACTGGAAGATGGAGAATTTGCCTGTGATGCTTGATGAAATGTAATAGTTTTTAAATAACCTCACTGCTTTTCCCGGAGCATTGGGGTTCATGCGTTACAGGTTGACACTTTCTTTTGCATTCAGTTTAACATTACATTAAGTTTTTTTTGCATTGTTTATCATTTCGTGTTTATTGTTTTTCCTAAAAAAGAATTTTTCTTTAAACTCAAATAATGCAGATGTGACAATGAATGTTTTGAAAACAATAATGTTGATATCCCTAAATTCGAAACTATCAATAACATGGAAGATGATTATGAAATTGAGCCAGAACCCTCTCTAGAGTTATGAGATTAGTTGAGCAAGATTCCAAGGAACTAAAACCCCACCAAAAAGAAGTTGAAATCTTTAATGTAGGAGAGGATAGCGAGAGAAGAAAGGTAAAAATCGGTACTAGCATGAAAAAAGAAGTGAAAGAAGAGTTATGTGTTTTATTAAAGGAATTTAGGGACGTGTTCGCTTGGTCGTACAATGATTTTCCTGGTTTGGATACAGACATAGGCCAACATAAGCTACCGCTCAAGCCAGAGTGTCTTCTAGTAAGACAAAAACTAAGAAGAATGAAACCGGGAATATCTCTAAAGATCAAAGATGAAATACGAAAGTAGTTCGACGTAGGATTCCTAGCCGTAGCAAAGTTCCCTCAATGGGTTGAAAATATCGTGCCGATACCAAAGAAGGATGGTAAAGTGC
Organism: Vigna umbellata; assembly: GCF_029865625.1. Taxonomy (NCBI): domain Eukaryota; kingdom Viridiplantae; phylum Streptophyta; class Magnoliopsida; order Fabales; family Fabaceae; genus Vigna; species Vigna umbellata. Next base: position 64,159,125 of record NC_142168.1, read on the forward strand.
GAATGTGTGTTGACTACCGTGATTTGAACCGCGCAAGTCCAAAAGACAATTTCCCATTACCGCGTATTGACACATTAGTAGACAATACAACTAAGTTCTCTTTATTTTCATTTATGGATGGATTTTCGGGATATAACTAGATTAAAATGGCTCCGGAGGATATTGAAAAGACCACCTTCATTACTTTATGGGGAACTTTCTGTTATAAGGTGATGCCTTTTGGACTCAAGAATGCTAAGGCATCTTATCAAAGTGTGATGGTGGCGTTTTTCCACGATATGATGCACCAGGAAATATAAGTTTATGTGGATGACATGATTGCCAAATCTGAATGAGAAGAAGAACACTTTCTCAATCTGAGAAAATTGTTTGAAAGATTGAGAAAATTCAAACTCAAACTTAACCTAGCTAAGTGCACATTTGGTGTAAAGTCTGGAAAGTTGTTGGGCTTTGTGGTCAGTCAAAAGGGGATAGAAGTGGACCCTAAAAAGATACGAGCAATAATGGAAATGCCCTCTCCCAGCACAGAAAATGAAGTACGAGGTTTTTTGGGTTTGCTAATTTACATCGCTAGGTTCATCTCTCAATTAACAACCACCTGTGAACCCATGTTCAAGGTTTTGCATAAAAATCAGCCCGTAAAGTGGAATGAGGATTGTCAGGCCGCTTTCGACAAAGTCAAACACTACCTAAAAAACCATCATGTATTGAGACCGCCCGAGTCAGGAGGAAGGCCACTCATTCTTTACTTAACTGTATTGGATGAATCAATGGGTTGTATGTTGGGTCAACACGACACAATCGGGAAAAGAGAACATGCTATATACTATTTAAGCAAGAGATTCACAGATTGCGAGCGACGATATTCACCGCTAGAGCGAACTTGTTGCGCATTGGCATGGACCGCTCATCGCCTAAGACAATACATGCTAAATCATTCTACTTGGTTGATATTTAAAATGGATCCTATTAAATATATTTTTGAAAAGCCTACCCTCACAAGAAGAATTGCACGGTGGCAAATGCTTTTGTCAAAATATGACATCGTATACGTCACTCAAAAATCTGTCAAAGGTAGTGCTCTAGCTAATTATTTGGCCCAACAACTCGTTAAGGATTATCAGCCGATGCAACCCAACTTTCCTGATGAAGATATCATGGCTCTATTCGAAAAAGTTGAGGGAGGCCAAAGTGAAAAATCATGGACATTACTATTTGATGGGGCTTCCAATGTAATGGGACATGGAATAGGAGCAGTACTTATATCCCCAGAAAATCAATACACACCCATGACCGCTAGGTTGTGCTTCAACTGCACCAACAATATCGCTGAATACGAGGCTTGTGTTATGGGCATTAGAGCAACAATTGAATACAAGGCAAAGATTTTGAGTGTATATGGGGACTTAGCCTTAGTCATCAACAAATTAAAAGGGGAGTGGGAGACTAGGGATGCAAAACTAATCCCCTATCAAGTTTACATCAATAGGTTGATTGAGAACTTCGATTCCATCACGTTTCATCACATACCGCGAGATGACAATCAACTGGCAGATGCTTTGGCTACTTTATCATCAATGTTTGAAATTAATCGGGATGCAGAGGCACCAATGATCAAAATGAAGAGCCACGAAGAACCAGCATATTGTCTTTCCATAGATGAAGAGCTAGACGGGAAGCCTTGGTATTACGATATTAAGAATTATATAAAGACTCAACGATATCCAGAAAAGACATCTGAGAATGATAAGAGGACGCTGAGGAGGTTGGCGGCCAACTTTATCTTAAATGGGGATGTTTTGTACAAAAGAAAGCATGACATGGTACTCCTCAGGTGCGTGGAAGCAGGGGAGGTTGAGTCAATTTTGGAAGAGGTTCATGAAGGTACATTCAGAACACATGAATGGGCACTCAATGGCTAGAAAGATCCTGAGAGCGGGTTACTTTTGATTGACCATGGAACGAGATTGTTGCGCACATGTAAGAAAGTGTGAAAAATGCGAAAAGTATACAGATAATATCAATGCGCCACCCGTAAACCTAAATGTATTGACGACACCTTGGCCATTTTCAATGCGGGGAATAGATGTCATCAGGGCAATAGAACCCAAAGCAACAAATGGACATCGCTTTATACTGGTCGCGATTGACTATTTCTCCAAATGGATAGAAGTTGCCTCCTATGCCAATGTCACTAGAAAGGTAGTGACGAAATTCATAAAAAGAGATTTAATTTGCCGATACGAGCTCCCTAACAAGATTATCACTGATAATGCGACAAACCTGAACAATCGAATGATGAAAGAGTTGTGCGAAGAGTTTAAGATTCGACATCATAATTCTTCACCTTATCGTCCAAAGTTGAATGGAGCAGTCAAGGCTGCAAACAAAAACATCAAGAAGATCGTACAAAAGATGGTAGTCACGTATAAGGACTGACACGAAATGCTTCCCTTTACTTTACACGATTATCGCACATCAGTACGCATATCGACTGGCGCAACACCTTTTTCTTTGGTATACGGAATGGAATCAGTACTACCCTTCGAGGTAGAAATCTCATCCTTACGAGTGTTAATGGAAACCCGGTTAGAAGAAGTAGATTGGGTTCAAACCCGGTTTGATCAACTCAATCTCATTGAGGAGAAACGGTTGACCACAGCATGTCAAGGACAATTATACCAGCGAAGAATGAAAAAAAAAAACATTCGACAAGAAGGTACGCCCTATGGAACTCCAAGAAGGCGAACTGGTCCTAAAAACGATTTTGCCAATACAAAAGGATCATAGGGGCAAGTGGACTCCAAATTATGAGGGCCCATATGTGGTAAACAAGGCATTTGATGGTGGGGCACTTATTCTCACAAGAATGGATGGAGAGGAGTTCCCTTTGCCAGTTATTTCTAACGCAGTCAAAAAATTATATGCATAATGATTCCATGACAGGGAATGCTTTTAAAGTGGAATTAAAATTATTGTATAATTTATTTATTTATTTGTCTATCATAAGGTTGCTCTTAACTTTCAAAGTGCCTCCCAAAAATATTAAGCGTCACAAGCAAGTTCAGGGGGTTCGAGTTTGTCCTTAAGGGATGTCGTGGAATTAATTAAAATGGAACAGGAAATATAATATTTGGGTCTCCCATGAATTTTCACCCAAACATTCATGCACTCCGCATCACGCATGCATCATCATAAGAGAAATCATAACACACCATGCATTACCAACGTCTGAAAGGAAGTCATGAACTCGCTGGAAATCAGTACAAAGAGTACATTAGTGAAAAACAAATTTGAGAATTGTCAAAAAACAAATTAAAATACTACGAGGTTTGTGTGCCTCTCCATCAAATATTACGAGGTTTGTAGGCCTCTCCATAAAAAAAACACGAGGTTCGTGCGCCTCTCCATCAAATACTACGAGGTTCGTGTGCCTCTCCATCAAATATCATGAGGTTCGTGCACCTTTCCATCAAATTTCATGAGGTTCGTGTGCCTCTCCATCAAATACTATGAGGTTCGTGCGCCTCTCCATCAAATATCATGAGGTTCGTGCGCCTCTCCATCAAATTTCATGAGGTTCGTGCGTCTCTCCATCAAATATCATGAGGTTCGTGCGTCTCTCCAACTAATCATGAGGTTCGTGCGCCTCCCCAACTAATTTCATGAAGTTCGTGCGCCTCTCCAACTAATTTCATAAGGTTCGTGCGCCTCCCCAACTAATTTCACGAGGTTCGTGCGCCTCTCTAACTAATTTCATTGAGGTTTGTGCACCTCTCCATCAAAATTCACGAGGTTCGTGCGCCTCTCCAGAAAATTTTACGAGATTCTTGCGCCTCTAAAAAAAGGGTTTCAATTCACGAGGTTCATACACCTCCCCAACAAAGTTCATAGGGTATGACACACCCTCCACAGGTGTCACGGCTCTTCCGCAAAATCCACAAGGTTGCTACACTCTCTATCAGGTACACTTCGGGGTAATTTTCCCTTCTCTTTAGACCCGAACGAAATTAATGTTTTTTTATCTTTATGTGGCTTTTACTATGATAACATAAAATATCTAAGGCTCATGTTATCGAGCAAAATCTAAATAAAGAGGGACAATTGTCAACACCCAATTTCGTCCGGGTAAGTTAATAAAAATGAAAAATTAAAAGTAAAGGTAAGAAGAACAAAAAATAAGAGAATAATAATTAATGGTGGGTAAAAAAAAAGAAGGAAAAAGAAAATAGTAAAATAATTTTCCTTAATGCAGGACACATCACTTGAAAATATTTTTGAAATATTAGTTTGATATGGTAATAATTTGAATAAATATTATGCCAATAATTATAACAATAATTAAAATAATATGTTAATATAATTTGGTGCGTCAGCTGCTTTTAAAGAGAAAAATATGATTTTAAAAATGGATAAATTTTCTAACAATAATTATAATCAATGCCTTGAATATTATTTGATTTCTTTTTCTTGGAACCAAGACATTTTCTTTCCCTATTTTGTTCGTTGCCAATTAATTCACAATTAAGGGCAAGTTTACCATAATATTACAATGTGTGTATATAAATACGCACCCTGTCACAAAAAAAAGGGAGGGAAAACAAGAGAGAGGATACTCTGGAATAATAGAGATAGAAAGAGTGGGAGAGAGTATAGAGGAAAGTAAGTTCTCACGCTAGAAAAACTGTGCCAACAAAAACTACCAAGGAAGAACTAGGGAGTACTTAAAGCCAAAAAGGTGTGTCATCTCTGCACCATTCTCCTTCTCTTTTTATTGTACTTTGAAGGTTTTTTTTAAAAGATTTTATGTTTTTTACTACACACCAATAATGTTTTTTTTTTCATAAAATGAATATCTTTTTGTGTTTCTTCTGGTATTGGTTATATCTCCTACATCACGTGATATTTATTTTTTAAAATTTTACTTAAAAAATAAATAATAAATAAACAATTTCAAAAATAAATAAATAAAAAGAAAATGTTTCTTATCATGTATTTTCCTATAAAAAAAATACTAAATCATAAAATAAAAGGTATGGGTACTCGTCGGCTTATGATCGGTCTCTTTCATTTTCTTTTTTCCCACCATATTTTTTCAAATAGAAGAATACAAAAATCTTTAAAAAAAACAATGTCAATCTTTGTCCGGGTTCGCTTTTAAAAAATCCCAAACAATGCATAATAATTTTCAAACAAATTTCACAAACCTTTTTCTAGATAAAGAACTACGCGATCCCTGATTGTCCATCATAAATAGATATTTGTAGGAGCAAGGTTAATCCTTGTCGGGTTCATAAAACTAAAAATATTTTTTTTTCTTAATAGTTTTTTTTATATTATTATTTTTTAGGGAAAATTGAATATTTTGAAAAAACCACGTCAACTTTATACATTTAATTAAAGGTACTGTTTTTAGGCAGGCGTTGTAAGGTACTAATACCTTCGTTACGCGTAACCGATTCCCAAACCTAAAATCCATTTTTCCTAGACCATTCTTTTATTTTATGTTTTTTCATAGTTTTTCCATAATAAATTATGGTGGCAACTCCCAAAATCTTTTCCTAAACCCGTTCGTTTTCGGTTCGTCGTCCCGTCGCAATCCCAGTTGCGACAGTCGGGAAAATGGACCATGTTCAATGACAAACCAAACAAAGATAAACTTAGCCAAAACAATAACACTCCATGTGACATAAGTAATAAACCTATTACTACTTAAATCGAACATGGAAGGCAATTTGACCACTATTGTCATAGGCATACAATAAAGGCATGCAAAGAGAAGTCCTCAGTATTGAAATGCCTTAGACATCCTAAGGGGCTGTGTATTAAATTTGGGGAAGACAACTTATTATAGAGTACTTCCAAATATTTTGTAGGTTCTAAGTGTTTATACTACTTTTACCTTTCTCTTTCTATTGAGAATGTGTGTAGTACCATAGGATTTTAAATGACTACTTAACTTAATCAAGTTGTAGCCTAATAAATGAACATACAAAAAACATGAACATACAATATATACATCAACATACAACATATACATGAACATACAACAAACATTTATTGTTATCAATAAGTCACACTTGCACAACAAAAGCAAAGATATATAATACATACACCAACAATGTGGAATTCACCTTGTAATTACACTTCTTTGGGTTCTAATTACACAAACTTTGAGTTTTAACTAAATCTTTCCCTTTGACTAGTTTCCTAGGTTCATTTCACTACTTCAGACTTGTGACTTGTTAAGATGTTTACATTACTTAAAATTAGTCTACTTTAGGTAAATTGGCAATTTCTCACCTTTAAAGTACACTTTTTAGAACCTAAAGACTCAAACTTTGAGTTTTAGGTTATTCTTTGCATTTCACTACTTTCCTACCTTGATTTCAATACTTTAGACTTGTTAGGATGTTTACATTAAGTAGAATTAGTCTACTTTAGGTAAATTGGCAATTTTTCACCTTTTAAGTACACTTTTTAGAACCTAAATACTCAAACTTTGAGTTTTAGGTTATTCTTTGCATTTCACTACTTTCCTACCTTGATTTTACTACTTTATACTTGTTAGGATGTTTACATTAAGTAAAATTAGTGTACTTTAGGTAAATTGGCAATTTCTCACCTTTTAAGTACACTTTTAGAACCTAAATACTCAAACTTTTAGGTTATTCTTTGCATTTCACTACTCTCCTACCTTGATTTCACTACTCTATACTTGTTAGGATGTTTACATCACTTAAAATTAGTCTACTTTAGCTCAAATTGTTAGGATGTTTTTTAATCAAGTTAACTCTTGCAGGTTTGTTTGACAAGTTTATGCAGACTCAAGTCCAACAACCTTGATCTCATCCTATTGAGTATTATGCATAACAAATAAATTAAAAATTATTGCTAATGTAGGTGACAACCATGCAGTAGCATGTAGAAAGAGAGAGAGAGAGAGAGAGAAAGCGAAAGAGAGATTAATCAGATGCATCAAGCATGAGCACTCTACATTGCAGACCAATATTTGTACCAACTAATAATAGTCTCAAGGTAGGAAAAGAAATATCTAACCTTATAAATATATCAGACAATGAAGCACAAGCTGCTACCCTCACTAGATGTGAATCTGTAGGTGATTGTTTCAAACAAATGCACTTGATTTTAACACTAGATTAGAACAATGCTTTTACATTAGTGGTTTCAAACCGAAAATTTCTAGGAGGTGATTCAGAAGTTATTTTGATGCATCAATCAACTTTATATCATCATTTTAAAGATGTTTAAACTTTGAAACAACTAGAAAACAGATTGCAATATGAATTCATTGGTTAACTTCCATTTTAAATCAAATTTGATGGTTTAAAGGGTGATTCTGCATATAGGCTTAAAATTTACCAAATGAATAGTGCACACAACTTCCTAATGGTAAAAATACACTTGTTCAAATGTTGCACATGCACAAACCTAGCAAGATTCATCAAACCACACTTGTTGTAGCCAATTATGTAGCAAATTTCACCTAATTTAGCACCTAAACACAAATTGAAAATGAAAATTGAAAGCTGGAACAGATTCACACACTTGACAACAGAATTTTAAACTGCATATGATGCACAAGACTTGACAAAACTAATAAGTGAAATTGAAAGCCGAAATTTGGAGGAAAACCTGGTTTCAAATAGTTGGAAACTGTTTGACTAGTTTTAAAGTGTTGGAGTTGGCACTCTAGGGTCTTCTTGTGTTTTAAATGGATGGTGCAGGACTAAAAGTGAATTGCAAGTTTTTTATTACCGTGATTATAACACAGGTTCTTACAGATTATTATGTAGACATCCACAGTCAATGTTAAATTGTTTCAAATCTTTCAATTCCCTCCTAACCTTGCAACCAAGGCTTTCTTAAATTTTTTTAAGTCCTAAGGGCATAACATTGGTACACAAGTATATATAGAGCATATTAGCAGTCATGACTAAGCTCTAAAGTCCTCTATAGTACTCATAGATACCAAGCTTCTTCTAAAGAGAGAACGTACAAGGCATAAGTTACTCACATTCACACATTTCACATTCACACATTCCAGAATTTGACTTAGTCAATCCCTATATTTCTCAAAGTAAGCAACTCCACCCAAAATTTGACTCAAAGATTCAAATAGCTTTTGAACAACTAACTAGACTCATAAACAACAATTAAAACATCAACAAGACACTAGAAGATTAATGTAAGATGTTCAACAATGATCTATATACCGAACCAGATTTAAAACAATAGTTTCAAATGTTGTTCTAGCTGTTTGAGATCAAACGCAACAGTTATTTTGATGTGCTAGGATCATAGTGGACCATTCAAGATAAAAGGAAAGTGGTATTGGACAATCAAGGCAATGTGCAAGGGCATCAATCAACCATCTAAATGCACTATAATTGACCATTCTAGCCTCATGAAGAACAAAACACCACAAAATAAGTGTTATAGTATTGCAATGCTGGTCTACAAGCTCTCATAACCTAAGCTTTAAGTTCACTTTAGACCCATCCAATCCTTATAACCCAACATAGCATACTCTAACTTTCCAGTATGTTAAAGAGTATGAAAGGGTTACGGGGCATAAGGTGTGGTGTGTAGGACCTATGTCCTTGGTCACCTAAACCATCCAAATCCTGACCAATTGATAGAATTAGTGTGAGGATTGGAATGAACGAAAAGGGCATTCATTTTGGTGATTAGATGTGCATATGGATTAGAGAAATTGGAGAAGTGGCTGTTGAAAGATGGGTTTCAAGAGATGGTGAAAGGGAGAGGGATTCTAATAAAGAGTTAGGGGCCACAAGTGTTGATATATGCACAAGTTTAGGAGCTCAAATCTGTTGTGCACTTACGACAACAACATCACACTCAACCAAATACAGTGGCAAGAGTTCATACAATTAAGACATGTCCTTAAACATAAATGATGTACCTGGAAATGATGAAATCTTTGACACTTCACTTCAACTTCAACCCTTCAACAACTGTGCCTCAGCCCCTAATCAAAACCACAAAACCATAATATACATTACCACTGAACAAAAACTTCAATGTAATGCAATAATATTCAAAATGAAAATGTGTCAACACAGTTTGAACCTACCTCCTCACGTAGCGACAACGATCTCGTCACACCCTTTCGATTGGCGTTGTTGCGATAGTCCAAACCCTACTCAGGCCGCCATAACACCCTCCTCAAGCCGCCACACCACCGTGACAAAACCCCTTCCAACGACAATGTAAACCCTCACCTCAACCACCAGCTTCCTTAGGGTCAACTTCCTTCCACGATAGACGAATGGGCACACCGCGATTGAGGAGTAGATGAAATCACAAAAGGGAGAATGGCATAAAGGCTAGGGGGAAGTGCGAAAAAATGGCCACCGAACGAGAGAGGGAGATTACGGTCGAGAGGTTTTTGGGGGGAGAAGCTTTCACAAAGACTGAATTTGGCATAATGGGAGAGTGATATCCCAAATTCTAATTTCACTAAATTGAACCTTATACCGAAGGGCGTATGCCTTTGGTACTGTCACTGCCCCATTACCAACGAGCAAAAGCCTTCGGTAATCAACCACTCCAATGACCGTCGATAAATCCTTCGGTAAATGAACTTTATCGAAGGAAAAAAGGCCGACGGTATTAATCCTTTGCTACTAAACATATTTGTTGTAGTGATATGAGTCAATTTTGAATCCAGCTCACTAAGAATTTGACTTATTTGAGTTGAATTCGTGGTAAGTCGGGTTGATTCATCAATCCACCAAATTTTTCTAATATGTACTTTTTGTTGGATTAGTAATTTTACAAAATGTTGAAACGAAGGCTCACGTGAAATTATTTTTGTATGGAGTAATTAGGCAACATGAGAAATTCACAAATCTATATTTAGTAACTCAATCTTTATGTAGAAACAAATTTGAATCGCTATGAAGACATTAAAAGTTTTGTTGAGGAGATTTTGTGATACTTTTGTGAATGAAATCTTATGTTTGATTGATCATAAATCAAATTTAAAACCATTTCCCTTTATTTAGATTTAAATTAGAAAAATTGTTATTTTTTATTTGAAAATAAAACTTGTCATTAAGTGAGCTATTGAGTCAAACCGTTTAACCCACCAATCCATGTTGGCCGAGCCAGATTCAAAATTTTCCAACTCCGTAATAAGTGAGTTGAGTTGGGTTGGCTCACTAAGTGGCCAACTCGTGATGGACCGAGTCGAGTCGGATCGAATGACCCATTTTGATATTACTATTTTAATTATTTAATTATATATATATATATATATATATATAGGTACTATTTATTATTAATTATTACAATTTATTATGATTTATTTTATTATTTATTACATTTCATGTAGAAATTCTTTTGATTGAAACATTACTTATTTTACTAACATAACAACAATGAATATTCAAATTTAGAATAATGAAATAAATCTTACTAACTATAAAAAATATATAATTATTTCTATAAAATATATAATATGAGCGTTTGACGAAACTTGTCTTGAGATATGTTCTTTTCTGGTTATTGGTGTAGATGTTTGTCATAGGATGAAGTCTTTTGTCAGAGCATACATGTTTTTCAGAACTTATATCAAAAACAAATTTGACCTCTCATTTAGCACGACTTTTGATAAACTGATCAATTCTTCTTTTTATCTTCTTTTTTCCAACATTCATTATAAGATGAGGTAGATGAACATTTGTAGCAATTGTCCTGCACAAGATAGAGTAGAAGCATGTATGTCCTATTTCCTGTTTGCTTTGATGTTTTTAAAAGTTTTCAGCGTTTGTTCAGGTTTTTATGTTTTATAATATTTTGTTTATGAATGCAGTTGGTATTGTTTAGTCTGTAAGAGACTCCTTCTTGGTTCGTGTTTTACTTGTTCTTTTCATGATTTGTTTAGACATAGGTATTATGTGAATGTCTTTCTGTTTAATGACACCTACTACTGATATATTTAAGGTTTTGATATATAATTCATTCATCAGATATCACTTTTGTTGTTTTAGAATATTGAGCATGTAATGTCATTTAATGCTTGGTCAGAACAATAAAATGTTTTTTGATTTCCTATTATTAAGGTAGCGTTTCTCAGTTAAGTTTTTCTTCTAAAGGCACCAAGTGTTGAGTAAAGACTTCATCATTTAGACGAAGTAATAGTTTAGCTCTTGATATCGTTTAGACTAAGTAAACACTTTTTTATATGGACAACGTTTAGCATTGTTTTTGTTTTCTTTGGTGTTTTAAGTTTTAGTCTTTTAGGGTGTTTTTGTCAACGACATCTTCTTGACATTGTTTCGTTTTCTCGAGAGTTAAATGAAATACCCTTTAAGAATGATAAGATTTACACGTTTAGCTTCAACTCTCTTAAACGCTTTTGACTTAATAGTCGTTTGGCATTGCATCTAGGTGTTTTGACTTGGTTGTTTTTCTATTTCCTAAAATCTTAAGTGTTTTCCTAAGTTGGCCTAATCTTATTGTTTTCTAAGTTATCCTAGTTTGATCTTTCTGTGATTTTCTATGTGTTTGACTTCTTTCAGAGGATCGTTTATGTCTTTTCTTCTTGGTGTTTTGGACTTATTGTGCGGATACCTGTTCTTTCTAACTTAGAGTTTTTGTCCTAGCTTTTAAGAGGCTTCCTATTATGTTGTTACCTATTCCTTCTAATTTAGGGTTTTCTATCCTTGCGTTTAATGTTTGGTTACCTATTATTTCTAGCTTAGGATTTTCTATCCTAGCATTTAATGTTCGTTTTCTATTCTTCTATTCTATGGGACTTCCTATTGTGAGGTTACCTGTTCTTTCTAACTTAGGCTTTTCTATCCTAGCACTTAACATTTGTTTTCTATTCTTTTAATCTGTTAGACTTCTTCCTTTCATGTTGTTTAGTTAAAATTCAAAACTAAAGTTTATATAGACGAGCTTGTCTTGTCCTAACAATCTCAAGGTTTCTATAGACGAGTTTGTCTTCTCCTAACATTACCTTGCCTAATTGCATAACATCTAATGTATTAAATGCATATATATAGATAGTACTTTTTTGTTTGTGGTGTTGTCTTCTCTTTATCTATGTAGATCACCAAAGTATAAAGCTTTTTCAAAAGTTTGGCACTGGATCAAAGCAACATTAAGAGATAGAAAGACATTTTGAAAATGTTTCTTCAAGTGCTTTATGCTCTACTCATCCATACAAGCTATCTCTACAAAAGCACATAGCATCTAACTTCATACCAAAATGCTACCTACCTACGAGAAAGTCAATACTTCTAAGTAACAAATCTTTTTCGAAGAAGACTATATAAAGAGGATTGCATAAAGAGAGAAAAGAAGAATACACTTTAAATTTTACGTTATCCTTTTCTCTCAAACTTTTATTGTCTAACACTATTTATGAAAAAGAAAAGTTTATTACAAGTCTTCATATTTCTTTGTATTGAAAACTTATCCTCTCTATACAAGAGTTATAATTTGTACTTGTTTTCTAAAAACACCTTTGTTGTGTTTGTAAACTCATAAGTGAATTAAAACACTTGGATTGTTTACTCAGTATAGTTAAACGATCTAGTAAGTTGGACTAGTAAAAGTTTTCGTAACACAATTAGAAATATTTAAGTGTTTAACATTTACGGGAAACTATCAAACCCCTATCAAAGCACTAACACTTATTTGTAAGAAAAATTTAAAAACTCTCTTCAAACTCTCCTCTTACTGAAAGTTTTTCCTGTATTTCAATTTGTGTATTTTAAAATAATATTGAAAAATTTAATTCAATTAGTTGGTAGAAAATAAAAATACTACAATAAAAATAGAAAATAATATCAAAATCATTTTGATTTATATGTCATTGTATTAATTAAATAGAAAATATTTTATATGTATTATTTTCCTATATAGTTTTATTCATATAATTTTATTAAAAAATTAATAATTTTAATTACATAATTACTTTTAGAGTTCATATTTTTGAATATTAATGATAGAAATTGAATTAAAATTATTACAAAATAATATTTTAAATACATTAATTGGAATAAAATATAACTCTTTATAAATTAAAGGACAATTTCATATATTATCAAAAATATTTTTATATTTTGTTTTACATGAACATAAAATAAAACAAGAACAATAACACTAACATAATTAACAAATGAAGTACAATAAAAGAAAGAATTGAAATAAAATAAAAATGAATTATATATAATAATTCATTACTATAATTTAGTACAAAATAAAATAAAAAAGATGAAGTAAAAATAATTCAGTAAAATAAATTATCATTCACAATTATTAAGTAGAAGAATGACAAAATTAGGAATCTTTATTATTTTTATGTTAGGAATTATTTAAATTATTTATATATTTTTTTAATAAAATGTATTTTATAATAAAATGTTTTACATAAAATATAAAATTGTTTTACATTTGCTTTAAATAAAGGATCGCGATATTCCAACAACGCCAGTTTGACAAAAATTTGACAACGCCACGTGTCAAGTTTTAATTGGTCGAATTTGAATGCTTTTTTTTAATTTAAAATCTGATTTGAAATGGGTTGAAGTTTGGATTCCGAAACTGCCCTCTTCTCTCCTTATCACTGTCTTCTCTCTCCATTTTGGGGATTTTAATTTCATTTCAACTTCTCTCTTCATAGCAGTGTTCTCCTTCCTCCATTTTTAGGGTTTCATTTTGTTTTGAACATCTCTCTCCTGCTTCCCTGTCACCATTGTTTTCCTTTGAATCTTTGTGGACATTAGGTTTGTTTATTTGAGTTGTAGATTATGCTTGTCTCGTTCGGTGTGGATTTGTCTCGTTCGGTGTCTCTGTGGACATTGAGTTTCTTTCTTTGAGTTAGAGATTACCCTTGTCTCGTTCGGTGTCGATTTGGTGGAAGTTGTTACCTTTTTTGTGCAATGGGTTCGTCCGGTGACAATGGTTCTTCGAACAAGGTATGAACTTTTTCGTGTCTCGGTATTCGTATTTTGGGGAGTGGATTTTGGTCTTGCATCTGTTCGTCATTTTTTTGGTGTGTCTTGCTATTGGGTTGTCACTTAAGTTGGTTTTGGGTTATCACAGGACTGATGTTGCTGTAATCGATTACAGGGAGCTGGTAATCGTTTACCAGTAGAAAAATCTCCTTTTGTACCGAAAGTTGAAGAGTGCTACCCAGACGTGGCTTAACCACTCCCCAAGAATATTTTGGATTCGTTATGACTGTCTTGAGGTGATGAGGATGGGGATGAGGTGCTGGAGATGGTGGCTTGCGAGGGAGGGAAACAAAGGTTGGAGTCTCTGTTGTTACCTTGGGCCGCGGCTGGAGAACGAGTGAATAAGGATGTTTTTTCAGTGTGTTGGTGATTCAGAGAAGAATGAAGATGAGGTGAGGTGGTGAGGATGATGATTCCAGTGTATCAGTTGGCTGCGGCCGTAGGTGAATACGGATGATAGAGATCTTTTTGGGTGTCTCCCTCCTCTCCTTTTCATTCCCGCCTGTTGTAGTGGTGTAGCCAGCTTTTCAGAGTTGCAAGATGGGTATTACAGAAGTGCCAGATGGGTGCTCGTGGAAGACAAACTCAGGTGGGAGTGTCAGAAAAATGATTCCCTTCTTCTGCAGAAACCCATACTGTGAGTGGCTTTTTTTTTACTTTGGCCGCGTGGTGTGCTTGATCATGTGCCCCCAGCAGTTACTATGATGTGGTGTGCTTCTCTTCCAGCCAGGCCTTGAATATGGAGCTGCCCATGCTGCCAACGTGTTGCTCGTGTATCTATTTCCAGCCATGCACCCACCTTTCTCCAAATTAAAAATCCAAAAGTGAAAGCCTGCCAAAAATAATCTCTTGCACCCATACTGCAAATAGCTTTTCAGACGGTTAATGGCGGACAGCGGCAATAGGAGGTGGGAATCCTCGCTGTAAGGCTCAGACCAATTTAAAACGCAGCCACCCACTTTTTGGACGCTCGGTCAATACAAACGGACGTTCGTCCAAATTACATGACCGAACGCTGTAACCAAATGTTCACACTGTAGGTCGAACGCTCAGATCGAACGTTAAAGAAACACAAGACCGAACGTTCAAAAAAATCAAATCTCATCTAGAGCGAACGTGAACAGTAAACCTGAGAGGCTGAACGTTTAAGATTCAAAACAAACTAGGACCGAACGCTTAAAAACACACCAATACCGAACGTTAAACAACACAAGACCGAACGTCAATGAGAATGGCTGAAGGCTGATCATGGATGAACGAGCGTTCAAAAGAGAGTAGCAACACCAAGACCGAACGTTCTAATGAAGACCAAACGTTCATTAAAACTCTATGACCGAACGGTTTACTCTCTGCATGACCGAACGTCCTAAAGGTCTGAATGGACGAACGGTCAAATAATGAAAATAAATTATTATTTTTTATTATTTTTTTTATTTTTATGATGAAAATAAATTTATTAATCAACCCGGACGAAATTGAGTGTTGACACAGAGGAAAAAGGGTAATTTGTACAGAAACTTCAACTGTACTCTCCAGCTAGATGAACACTGCTCCCCATTCTCTATTTTTGTTGAATTTTTCCTTTTTTGAGATGGGTGAGTGACTTCAATGTTATTGGGTGTACTCCCTGCACTAATAATGAGGTTAGGTCATTGATTTCTTCAAAATAAAAA
Source organism: Vigna umbellata (assembly GCF_029865625.1). Classification (NCBI taxonomy): domain Eukaryota; kingdom Viridiplantae; phylum Streptophyta; class Magnoliopsida; order Fabales; family Fabaceae; genus Vigna; species Vigna umbellata. The sequence goes on from NC_142168.1 coordinate 64,174,816, forward strand.
TGTTCATTTAGGTGGTTTTCTCCAATTGAGGTGAGGTGCATAACCCATGCTGTCAACTTTGACCTTTGCTGACTATTTTAATCATAACTTTTTTCACAGACCTCCAAATTATGTGATTCTTTTTTTATTAGAAAGTAGACTCAAAAATCTTTCCAATGACTACTAATTTATAATTTTTGGACATCTGAGTAGATGCAGTTAATTCCTTAAAGTTAACGTTTTATATATTTCTACCACCTCTCATCTTTGCTGGTTGTTTTGCTCATAACTTTCTCCACCGAACTCCAAATGAGTTGATTCTTGTTTTGCAGTTGCCAAAGTCTTGTCGCTGGATCTCTGCACGTTGTCTTCATGCTTTGAGAAATCACCATCCATGCAATATTGCAATGCAGCTGCTCCATGCAATATTTCTTTTCATGCTTCAACTTTCTGCAAATAGACAATCATCTTCGGTGTATGAGTAATTGGGAAAACTTCACAGATGTATCAAGCAACAACGCAGCCTTTAACAAAGAAAGTTAAAAATTACTTGTCCAATATAACCCAGCTTGACTCAACTCTCTTGGCCTCAGCGGCCACACCTCCACATGAAGAACCAGAAAGAATCTTCACTCTGATCTTTATCTGTGTAAATTGTTTGACAGTTTAGGAAAACCGAACACTAGACATAAAGAAAGCAAGAAAGAATATGCATATATGGAAGCTATTACAATGTTATGTATGTCCCAACCTTCTCTGGATCGTAAAAATCATGGAGTTGAAGCACTAACTGAGAACAGGATTTTGTTATAACTACTTTCTGATCTGAAGCAGTTCCTAAACTGGATCTCCAATTACTGGAGGCACAGTCAGTGGTAAATCTTGAAAATGCCCATACCCTCTTGCCTGCAAATGCAGAAATTGTAGTCAGTTACGAACCTCGATACAAGAATGAGTAGAACAGGTTTCTGGATTGTTCAGATCTCTAGCAACGTCGAGGTCCTAAAGCCTTACATATTTGAAGGTTTCAAAACAGAATTGCGTAGAATGTGCCAACCAGTGCCTCATTCTCTGTATTCATCTTCTAGTTTACTTTTTCTTTAACTCAGTTTTATAAAGCCATTAATGTGAAACTAAACTGAGTAATGTAACTAAGAAAGAGCCAAACCAATCATATATAAATTAAAAGGAAAAAAAGAGAGAGAGAATGAAGAAAAGTAAGCAATACTTGAAGAAAGAGCCGGAATGACCACCAACAGCTTAATGCAATCCCCTGGTTGAACAACATGAGTCAAAGCCCACACCAGAGCAGTCCTTGAGATATCTCTGGAAGCTTTAACTGCAACCACAACCACTTTCCCGGTGGTTTCTGAGGTGCCCATCTCTTCTTCATGACGACCCTTTTGGCTGCTCATCTCAAATTCTCAACTTGGTAGGAGAATCAACCACCAAAAGCCATCTGAAACGCTGAATCAGCCAAAATATTGCAACTTTGCAGCGATGAACAGTGACAACAAACACCCTCGGAAACCAAGGTCTTCTTCTTTTGTGTTACCCAGAAACGAAAAAGTAGAAGGCCACACGACTTCCTCCGGAGACAACGGTGGATCCAAGCAACGAACGAACAACAGTGAATAAACACAGTACTTTACTTCGGTGGCGGAGATTCGAATGAGGAATGTCGAAGGCGGTGAGAGAGTTTCGAAGAGAGGAATAGGTTTTTCTTTTGAGTATTGTTTCAAAAAGTGAAAAGTACATTCTGAACCATCTTTCCAAAGATGCCCTCGAAGACAAAATGAAACTTTTAAAAAAATTTGATAAAAACAACCAATGATAATGTCACACGTATCGTTGTCAAATTATTGTCAAAAATCTGTTGTCGAATAAACCTTTTCCTTAAATAAATGTAACCATTTAATCTATTTTGAAATTATTCACTCAATTCCTCCATCATGATGTTTCCTACTCTTTCTACATCTTCAAAATGCTAAACACTAATAAAAGACTAAAGACATAATAATAAAGTTATTTGTTTATATAGTATCCTTTCCAACCATAGTTTATATCATATCCTTTACAACCACACAACCATTGTTGAGTGGGTTGGTGTGTCACTTTATAGGGCAAAGTTGGCACAATCAATAGGTTATATATTATTTGTTATGAAGTTAAATGCAACAAAAAAAAAAAGTCACTTTTATAGCAAAAAGGAAATAAAAGAAGAAAACATTTATGTTCACGTTTCAAATTATTTAATCTTTTCCCTCTTAGTTATCTAGTGGGAGACTATTGAATTGGCAATGTTATTACAATTGAAGAGAACTTGACATTGATGGGTTCTACTTTCTACTTTTTGAACATGTTTTTCTTGGGTGAAATTAATCATATTTTGCTATTTTATCATACAAAAAAATCACCTCCCTATCTCAAGACACCTTTCTCCCTTACATAGCTAACCCCCTAAAAGACATTACACAGCTTAACAACCCTGGCCTAACAGCCCCAACACCTCTTAATAGACTATGTATAATTTTGAAAAGAGGTTTTCAGTCCCCCTCGTCTGCGTGCTCTTTTACGTTTTTCCTTCGAGCTTCTTTTTATCCTTTGCCAAAAATTTTCTCATTTTCCCTAAATTTTCAATCTCACTTCGTTCAGATTTATCCAACCCACTGTCCCCAAATTTCTCTTCCCGCTTGCCCCCAAATTTCAATTCGTGTTCATCCCAAACCTGTGTTGCATTCATCAAACCTGATCGTTCTTAGTTAAGCAAGTCGTTGTTGCGTTCTCTTCTCCTTCGTCATTGCTTGTCAGCCAAGGTTCATCAAGTGCGGTGGAAGATAGGATTCCCAAGTATTCTTTCTTCCCATTTCCATTTCCATTTCCCTAAAGCCCTGAGTCGGCATTGAGAGAGATTATCGAAGGATGGGTCCGAACCTAGAATGTTGTATGTACAAGGCGAGGTACCCGAAGGTGGACAAGGCGGTGATGGTACAGGTAAAGAAGTTACTCCTAAATGACTCTTGTATTCTATATAAGTAATGCTGGAGATTTGTGTATGGTTGTTAAGTGGTTGTAATCTGGTTTATTCATAATGTTTTGATGGTAATGATTGAGGAAGAGTGAATGTTTGATGGGTCTAGAAGTAATTATATTATGTTTAGTTTATTTGATTCGAGTCGTTGTAAATTATCTTGAATTATTTTATTTTAATCTGGAAAAGATTGATGGAGAAGTATAGCATGGGCAAATTTGGTTATAGTAAATGGCATTAATGCACGACAATAGTTTATATAAGGTGCAATTTATTTTTTAAGGCTTTAACAAGTTCCCTCATACAAATAATTAAAAAAAAACAATACCTTAACAAATTATGATGAAATATTTAAAATGAATAAGAGATATAGTTGCAGATATATTAAATATTGGACCAGTCATATTATATTATTCATGCATACGTGTTACACTACTGGAAAAGCGCCATTTATCGACAGTATTTTATCGAAGGCTTTGAAGCCTTCAGTATTGAGATGATTATCGAAGGCTTTTAAGCCGTCGGTAACTCCCTGATTAATGTAAGTCCCAAATTGGGTTCTTCGTGCCCCAATTTCATTTTACTTCAGCTTCGTTGTTTTTGTCTGTGTCATCCCTCTCTGCAAACACTTCCCTCCCTTGCTTCACGCTCCTTCAGTTTGTCGGGTAGTCAGCGGTGGTGGTCCGTGACGGTGGTGAGTGGGTCGTTGATCGCTCTTCGTTCACGGTGCGTGGTTGTTTGGGGAGGATTGGGCTAGGGTTCGTCGTGGGTTGGTTGGTTCGTTGACGGAAGGTGGTGTGGAGGTTGAGGGACTTTGTCGGAGGGTCTGTTGTGGGCTGCTATCGCTGTCGTGCTCGTGAAGCGGCATCAGGGTAGAGGTAAGTTCCACACAACTTCATTCACACTGTGATGTTCATATTGGTGAAGCGTAGACATTGTTGCTGCCTTCATCTACTTTTCATTCACTTGTTAGTATATGATTGAAGGAACTTGGTTGAGGGACTTCGTTGGAGTGGCTGTTGTGGGGCGTCGCCGTCGTGGTGTACAAAGGTTGCATCGTCAAGGGCTATCTCGGTTGAGGTAAGTTGTGCTTTTACAAATTCATTATGAGTTTAAATGTTCTTGAATTGTTTGATGTTGTTGTGGCTTGATTGTATGATGTTGTTTGATTGAGAAAGATTGGTTTTTAATTGGAATGAGGGGCAAGGAATTGGCATGCCAGTGAGAAGGTTTAAATAACCTTAACCGAAGTTTAGGTAAAAAAAAAGCAAACGAGGTGGTGAAGCTTGAGCAATAGTGCCAATTGTTGTAACTGTTGCTTTTGCTTCTAATGCCTGCAAGTGTGTGCTCCAAGTACGCAAAACTTCAACTATGAACCTTTCAACCTCTAACCTCCCCTTGATTTGCTTCCAATCAACGTACACATAATGTTATATATTGTAAATGGTTGATACTATAGCAGTAGGTAGCGGTCCAAACTAGAACCCCTAGCAGTAAGTCAACTCATGCATCATCCAATAGTTTTTGGTGCCTTTGCCTTCTCCACCTTTTGAGTACAGTAGTTTGTCTATGTCGGTTGCTTTGCAGAACCCAGACCCAGTCACTCTATATCAGGCCTTATGCTATTCTTATACTTCCTTCCTTTTCTGCAGAAAAAGTACTCCTTCTGTCCTGCACTCCCATTACTCTCTGCTTACACACAAAAGCTTGTTCTAAATAGTATTAGTCCAATTCATTGTATGATGGTGTATGTTGTTGGTTCTGAAATTCCAGGGTATTATTGACTTTATATTTTTCTTACAAAAGTATGTTAAATATTAAATTTGGTTCAAGTTTATAATATAAGAATCTACTACGAAAGCCTCAAAGGTTATAATTATATCATACATATAGATGAAAAGCCTTCCATGATATTTTCATACACTTTTCTAGAAAGTTTTCCTCATCACCATTATTCCACAAGCTTTCCCTTCAGAATCCTCTTAAAAGGACCTGATGTGACTGTCATTCTCAGTTTTTTACTGTAAATATTTACTAAATCAACTGCTGCAATGTAAAATCATTAAAAAGGAAGAGACTGCCACTTGTTTATGGAGTTGTATGCACTAAATGTGAAATCATGAAAAAGGTTCTAGGTTAGGGCAAAAAAGAAAAGGATGGAGGGGTGTTAAGCATTGTCATTATACTATAGGAGGGTTCTTCTATGAGTGAATTTGTGAAACAGTTGATGGGTGTGGCCCCCTTGAACTTCCCCATTCAAATTTTTTTTTGACTTTGCTTCCATCAATCTATGTTATGGAATTCTGGCCTCCATCTTTCTCAAATTACTCTTTCATCCACTCCTAACTTTTGTACTGTACTTATTTTATTTTCTTGTAATTTCTCATCCAAGTTCATATTTATGTTTTTATTAGCATCTTTTTATATGTTATAAATTCAAATGTGAATGTGTTTAGTGTGTTAAAAAGGTATTCATGGATATGTTTGTAGGGTGTTTTGACTTCATTTTAGAGTTTAAAGACAATGATAATCATCAAACAAAGTTGCTTGAACATTCATTTGTGTTTAAATGACTTTATATATGGTTTAGTATGAAACCAGCTTACTAGGGACTATATGTAGTGCAGAATTAGTATTCCACCTAAGGTTTGGTTGTTTTGTGTAGTTGGAACACGTTTAATATCATTAAATTGAAGCCATTAGCCACATGGCTACGTCCTCTGATAAAGCATAAAAAAGGTGTTAGGGAGTTAATTGTATCTAGGAGAAGAGGTAAAGGCACTAAGCCTAACTGCCAAGGCAGTTAGGGAATGGGGAAATAGGTTTCTGTTAGTTCTGTTAGTAGTTGGTATAAAGGGGGGAACGAGTTGTATGTGAGGGAGTTTTTGGAGTCTTATTGATTGTGCAAGAACTCTTGTAGTTCTTTGGGGAGAGGTTAAGCTGTCTGAGTACCTTGTATTCATCTTTTTCTTGATTCTTTTGCAATAAAAGGAGGCTGTATAATTTAGAGGATCTGTTCTGTGTTGTGTTTCTAGTGCTATTCATAGGTTCTTGATTAAAAGAACCTATCAAAAGGTAGCTCAAATGTAATGATTTTCATTACACTTACTGTCCTGTGTGAGACCAACTATGGTAAGAATTGGAAATCAAAACATCAACTCCTTTCCACTGATCCCCAAAGCTAATTCTGTCCAACCTCAAAATCCTGGCTTTTTCTTTATCAATAGTGAAATCCACTAAGAACCCATTCTTCAAGCACATGATTGAAGCTATGTAATCCTATAATATAGCAAAAGTTGAACCAAATTATAAGTCAATCAAACAAGTACAAAGCCTCCAAACTTTGCTGTGTAAACAGAAAAAAACAAGCACTGGAAACGAAAACACATGGAGTTGTTGTGTCTGTGTTGTGAAAGAAAAATAGTCAGAGGATGACCAGATCCAGATTAGTGATCATTAATAAGTTATTATGAGTTTTGATTATTCTGATGATGATGAGAACCATAATTGAGTTATATATATCTTATTCTGGAAAAAAAAACTTTATCCACAATTCATGGACACATCCTTGTGCTGGGACATGATCCCACGCATACCAAAGAATAGGAATCCTCAGAATGCAACCACATTCTCTCTCTGTCTTTGTGTTGTACTAAAAAATAATTGATGTTGCTGAACTTTAGTCTTCATATTATGAAAGGGTGATGAGTGTGGGAACAAAAACCACTATAAACACTTGGATCCTACATAAGCAAAAGGAGGATAGAAGATAGTAGTGATTGTGTAAGTGTAAGTGAAAGGGTTAATAGTAATAATAATAAGGTGCTTTAGTGAGATTATTCAATCCTGCAACTGAGAGTCATTTTGAATATATTCCTCCTCACTTTAACTCCACCCTCTCACCATTACAATCACCACTGATTCATTTAGCATAAGCATTTTTCTTTCGTTTTCTATGCTTGTTCGCCTTAGAATAGACCCATCTTCACTTTTCCTACCATTTTTTTTCTCCCTACCAATCACTTTCATTTCTCTGTCACCATTACATATATCGGTTTAATTTCTTGATCAACCACCCCTTTTGAAAGAGTTCGTATGTTAACCTTTTTGAAATGTAAGTTGAGTTTGGGAGTGCAATGTGAAGCAAACAAGTGATTGACTGGCACATGGTGTTACTTATGGAGTCCCCCACAAACATTATGTTCTTTCCTGTGTCTCTGTCCAACAACTTGTTACCATCAAACCTGTCACCAATAACAACATTTTGGGAGGGAAGAAAAAGAATTGATCTTAAATGGGCTGCACGAACTTCAAATTCATATATATAGACCAATAAATGTCCTTGTTTAGTAGTGAATAAACCAATAATAAAATGGGCTGCACCAACCTCTCATCAATGTTTCACTGACACAGCTCCGTAATATATATGTATGTAATGGGTGAAACAGTACCAAAAATTTGAAAGAAAAGGAGGAACGGAAAACAGTGACAGGTTAGTAAAAAGGGTACCCAGTTGGGTACAGGGGATTAGGTAATCTGGTATTGTATGTCACTGATCTAAGTCATGGTATCTTTGTGGGGTTGCATCGATTATATTGTCTGTTTTGTTAGAAGAAATAATGTCAAATGACTTTATTTGGTGTTAGGTGAGAGGTGAGACACAGAATGGCAAAAGGGCAGTGAATCAGTATAAGGCAAAACCAGTTAAATTCCATTGAGTGACAGCATAGGCTAGTCTTGGCAGTTTTAAAGAGACCAAACCAAACCTAAAGTAATTAGTATTGTTTTGCAAAATGGACTTTGATCATTACATGAGCAGAAAGGGTAGTACTACATTTGAGAGTGGGTAATACCAGTTTTAAGAAATGTTTTTGACTAGTACTACATTTCTTAGAGGTTCTTGACTGTTATGATAAACTTTGGACTCAAAACTACAAATTCAAGTAAAACATCTTCATGAATTAGAACTCAAAAGTACTAGCAAAACTGAAACAATTTGATACAAGAAAAAGGTAGAGTTAAGTTAATCATCACATTACATTTCTTCTTTTAAAGAACTTAATTAAATGCATGAGTTAAATTTATGTAAAAATTTAATGTTGTTGCTGATAAATAATTCTGAAGACTTTTTCTTGTAACAACTTGAGTCGTGAAACAACAATCTTAAACGTTGCCAGCATATTAATTAGATGACACTAGCAGCCATAGTTTTAAGTTATATGATGAGAAATGGACAATTAAGCAGACTTTGCCTAACTACAAGAACCACATACTGCTGTCACTTGTCACTGTATTGTTGACTCTTTGTTTTTGTTTTCTTTTTGCATATTTAGACATCATGTCTGGAAGACTATGCCAGTGTACAATCTTTATGAGTAATTGAACTCTGCTACCAACTTTTAAAGATCACTTTTGACTTGCTCAAAGTGTGACACACCATACAAATGGTATACTTCGAAATTTGACTTTGTTATGGCCAAAACTGCAGAATAATCACTCCCTCACACCACCAAAAGTGAGTTTATAACATTCAATTAAGTAGGCAATGTTAAAAGTGACTGTAGAATGTGTAAGTACACAAGACCAACCCGAAAAACAGCAACAAGGTAGAGTTAAACAGAAATTAGATGAAATATACTACACTAAACTAGGAAAATATACTACAAATAAATACAAACCTAACAAGTTAAGAATGGTAGAACGTACCTATTTAAGCACTCACACTACAGCTGAACATGAAACACAGATACACAGAAATTTCCACATGAAAGCATTTCACCGGCTGTCAGAGATGTTTAGGGATGCCCGCAATGCAGGAGAGCGCCCTTACTGGCTGGGCGAACAAATTTGGAACTCTTTACTGGCTCATTGGAATATAGTAGAGTTTCGCAATAAGTGTGCCAAGGCGCAGAGAAACAGAGCATCTGAAAAGGGTGGCACCTTGCATACTGGTGGGTCGATAACAATTCATGAGCATGCCATTCGTATGATAAAATTTCATTGCCTAACTTTTTCTTTCATATATAAGTTATGTATTTTCTATTTCATATGTACACTTCTAATTGTAAATTATCTTACAGGCACAAGCTCTCGGACGGGCGGTCCATGTTGATGAGGTCTTTGCACAGACTCATGTAAGGAAGGGAACTAATCAATTCGTTGATGAAAGATCTCGCAAGACTCATGTAAGCAAATTCCACACTATAAGACTTACTAATTTTTCATTTATGTCATTCTATCATTCCCTAACATTGTTTTTAATGTTTCAACAGGAAGAATTTTCTACGAGACTTTCACAGGTTAGATCTGAACATGAGTTAGCTCCTACACCGGATGTTGGTAGTAATGCAGAAGATGACATCCGTAGGACACAGTGCTGGGTCGACATTGTTGGTGGGAAGAAAAAGGGACGAGTGTACGGTGCAGGACAACTTGCTTCAAACTATACAACGTCGAGAGGAGGTACTCTGAAGCACCAACCTTCTTCTTCCACCACTGCTCCTGACGAGGTCGTTCTCCGCCTCACGCAGGCACTAGAGCAACGTGACCAGGAAATCACTGATTTGAGAGCAGAGTTTACAAACTTTAAGGCCCTGGTCATGAGAGTGTTGCCTCAAACTTCACAGGATGACATCAATATCCCTCCGACCCAACCACGACCCTCTTTGTCACCCGCTGCCTCTCAACAGCCGACATCAGTCCAACCCTCATCAGTCCAACCTTCATCAGTCCAACCCACACCAGTCCAGCCATCAATAGAGGAGGAGGATGATGAAGATCATTCTGATGATAATTATGTACATTATTAGTTTCATTTTGTTAGCACATTGGTTATACAAACATTTCGATATTAGAACATTTGGAGTTTAGATCATTTCGATGTTAGATCAACTCCATGACTTTGGATGTTAAAACATCATTATTCCACATTGTTTTATGTTTTAACTATAAATACATGTTCAACTAATTAATGGATGTTCTATGGATATTATTGATCCATGATTGCATCTTTGAGATGCACATTATGCAGGTCAATATGTGCTTGAAAATTGTTATGCAGGTCTGTTTGTGTATGAAAATTGCTATGCAGGTCTGTTGTTGGTTTCATAATAAATACAAATGTCTCTCACATCTCCCTCGAACTTACCGAAGGCTTTTGCCCTTCGGTAAATACCCACGTTCGCTGATTACCGAAGGCTTTTGCCCTTCGGAAATTACCGAAGGCTTCTGCCCTTCGGTGCCTTCGGTAATTACCGAAGGGCGAAAGCCCTCAGTAAATGTTAGCGACAAGGGAATTACAGAGGGCTTTTTGGTTGTCGATAAGCCGTCTGTAAATGTCTTTTACCGACGGTTTTGGGCTGTTTCCGAGGGCTTCTGGCCTTCGGTAATGCCCTTCTTTTTTGTAGTGTTAGTTATCTGAATTTTAGGAAGCATTTTACTCACATTGTGTATATAGATTCCATTTATTTGTTTCCATTTCACAGGAAAAACCATCAACAGAAGAGAACTGAGATATTGTCCATACTTGTTGATATGGGATTCACTTTTGAGGAGGCTTGCACAACTATAGACAAATGTGGTGTGTTTAGTGTGTAATTGTTTTTCTTATATATGTTATCAACACTTTTTAAGTTTCTTTTTTTTTTCTTTCGTCTCTCCAGTATCATCAGCTGTATTAAATGGTCTAAAATGGTCAATTAAATAATGGAAAAGGAGATTTGTCTGGTGATGGTTCTTAAATATTTATTTCTGAGCGACATTCACTAGTACAGTAAAGAGATACGACATCGGTTGTTTTTGTCTATAAGCAGCGGTTCTGGAACCGAAGCACATACGAGCGAGGTAAAAAGTCTACTCCTTTTGCCTCGGTTGTGGACCGAAACAAAAATAATAGGATTTTGCCTCGGTTCTCTTTTGAACCGAGGTAATATATTGGGAAATTCAATAAAAAAAAATGCTATTGTGACACTTACATTCATCCTATAAAACAAAGTCCTTCTTTCAGTGCTCTACTTCAGATTTTAAATAAATTAATATAACATATACTCTAACAATGAAACAATAAAACATCAATATCATATACTGTAATCTAAAATTAATATAACATATACTGTAATCTAAAATTTGTCAGTTTCCACTGAGTAGTACAATAATCATCAATATCAAATGTTGCCAACCTCTTCAACCAGAAGAAACAAGGGATAATCTTTTCACAAATCAGCAAGATGCAAAAGATATCCTCCTAGACTATCACGACTCATCACGAAATGGCATTGCCCTATTTCTATGAAGGACAAATGGCAAGAACAATGTCACAAAGATGTCCATCAGCTTCCTTACCCACAAGCTTCATCTCCCTCAATTGTTTCTCTGCCTCAATTCCATGACCAGCACAAATGTACATAGCAAGGAGCCTTTCATGAACCACTCCATATAGTGATGGGTTGCCATCTTGTATTAACCAATTGGACAACCGCATTCCATGGATCAATAGCAAAACTCTGAAAAAAAATTGAACAATATTTTCAATGGTGTTGGTGTTGGTGATGCCTACAACCACAAAACGACAACTATCAAACCCAAAACAATTGATAAAGAAAGAACCCGGCCAGGTTGGTCTCCTCCTGGGGCACAAACCCAGGCCAGAGGTGCGGCGGAACAAACTTGTCGAGCTTGGGGGGCGGAGACGACAGCAAGGAAGCAGTGCCAATTCGACGAGGGGGTAGAGCGAGATCGCATCCGGTGGAGGAGAGAGATCGCGTCCGGTGGCAAAGCCAGATCGCGTCCGGTGGTAGAGCGAGATCGCGTTTGGTGGCGGAGCTAGATCGTGCCCAGATTGCGTCCGGTGGCGTTGCGAGATCGCGTCAAGATCTCGTCCGGTGGCGGAGCGAGATCGCGTCCGGTGGCGGAGAAAGATCGCGTCCGATGGTGGATTGATATCATGTCCAGATTGCGTCCGGTGCTGGAGCGAAATCGCGTCCAGATCGCTTCCCGTGGCGGAGCGAGATCACGTCCGGTGGCGGTTCTGATTGGTGGTGCGGTTAGGGTTGCGGGGGTGGGAGGCGTGACAAGTTTGGGGGTGGGACAACGACAATGCGGCCATGGGCTTTGGGAGCAGAGATGGAGGAATAGGCTTCCGCGGGAGCAGGTTGGATGCGCGACAATAACAGAGCGGGGGAAGAAGAACTACGCGGGAGCAGAGGAAGAAGAACTGCACGGAGAAGAGGAAGACGAACTGGAGATTTGGGTTCTGCACTTTTGAAGATAAAAATCTAATACTGACTCGGTTCTTTACCAAACCCGATGTCTATACTCATTTTACTGTCTCTGTCCAATTCAACCGATGTTGTAGGTCAATTTGAAAAAGGATTACGCCTCGTTTTAACCATTAACTGAGGTAATTTAGCATTTATGCCTCGGTTCAAGGGGAACCGAGGCCTATAAGTTCATTTAAATTGCAAAAATGCCACCGCCTGTTGATAACAGTTGAAAAACTGTTATTTTCATGCTTAAAATTGATACTAAAAGCAACCTTTAACACTTAGAAACTAGCTTGAAATCATGCTTTTGGTCATATTTTTAGAAATAAGAGAGCTGGACAGGTTTATGCTTGATTTCAGTGTTTTTGTGCAGGTTTTAAGGTGAATTTGGTGAAAGAAGTGAAGAAGGATAGAGATGGAATCAGAAAAGACATCAAAAAGTGCAAAAGGAGAAGCCGCAACTGCCGCTCAGCGGCAGTTTACCGCTGAGCGGCACTCAGACAGTCACGTTGGATCCGCTGAGGGGTGATTTGGCCGCTGAGGGGAGAAAAACAACTCACGCACTTACCGCTGAGCGGTAGTTTACCGCTGAGCGGCACTATTTTGGGCTTGGGCCTAATTTTCTGTAATTTTAGAATAGTATATAAGCTTTAGGACGTCCTAGGGTTTGTATCTTTGGCAGAGACGAAGCAAACACTCTCTTTTCCACCCCTTGAAGGAAGATCTTGGATGCTCAGGCTACCTCCTCCTCTTTCTAGGGTTTTATCTTCATTCTTTCATTATTGTTCATCTAGTTTCACCATGAATATGGTGAACTAAACCTTGTATTGTTGTTGGGGAATCAATGTAGTCTTGTGAAACTCTCATATATGGAATTTGATTTAGTGTCTTATATTAAGATACATGCTTTCTTTCATCTTTAGCTAGGGTTTTTCCTCTTTGCTTAATGCTTGCTTTGTTTAACTCATTCATTGCCATGATTATTGATTTTGTCGATACGGGAACGTACGGGGAAGTCTAGATCCGGGGAATTTCTCCCAATAGCACATTGGTTGCCTTTAAGCTCCTGAACTTTAAGAACTAATTACTAGGAATGCTAGGAATTGTATGAACTCGTAATTAGGGATAGGCCTTCTTGCAAGGTAATTTAGAGAGTGGCATTAGCATTGATGATAAGAATGATGAATTCCTGAAAATATATGAGAGTGGATAAGATGAAATTGATAACCCCAACAACATACTCATCCATATAATTCATTGAAGTATTTGTTTTGTTCTTTACCATTGATGAAATTCATGCATACATGTTTAGTTATTGTCTTTTGCATTAAAACCTATAATCAATTTGTTCTTAAGTCTTAAATAATCAACAAATCACATAGCTAAACTAGGCCGTGAGTCCTTTGGGAAAACGATACTTGGTCTTACCTAGTTTTATTACTTGATACGATTCGGTCACACTTGCCGATTGTTAAACAAATTTTGTGGCACCGTTTTTCGGTGTTCATAAATTTGTCATCAAGTTTTTGGCGCCGTTGCCGGGGACTCGTGGTTTAACTAGTTCATTTGTGTGATTATTGATTATCTTTGACTTGTTTTTGAATTTTGAATTTTGAATTTCTGTTTTTATTCTTTCTGGTTTTATTTTATTTTATTTTCTGTTTTCTATTTTTATCTTCTTATCTCTTATCTTATATCTTCTTTTATATCTTTTTGTGCTAACAAATTTTTCTAGGGTTTTGTTTTCTTGTGTATGCAGGAAGCAATCCGAACTAGAAGCAAGAAAACTACAGAACCTTTTCTTGAAGGTTTAGACGAGAGTAGACGGAGGAGAAGAATTCGTACATCTAGAGAACTTTTTCCTCCTCCAGAAACTCTGTTACAACCATCACCACAAGGTTCTAACCATAGCACAGAAAATATGGAGAATAATAATGCCAGAAGAACTCTTGCAGATTACACAAATATAGTTGGACCTCAACACTTTAACAACATAGCAAGACCAAGGGTCAATGCAGTCAACATGGAGGTTAAGCCAGCATTAATGCAACTGGTGAAGAGTAATCAATTTAATGGGTTGTCTCACGAAAGCCCATATGAGCACCTCACAACTTTTAATGAGATTTGCAACACGGTGAAAATAAATGGGGTGCCGGATGAAGCAATCAAACTTAGCTTGTTTCCATTCTCACTAGGAGGCAATGCTAAGCTTTGGTTAAATTCTTTTCCAGAAGAAAGCTTTACAGAGTGGGAAGCAGTGGTGACCAAGTTTCTAAACAAATACTTTCCACAATCAAAAGTTAATAAAGGGAAGCAAGAGATTTCATCATTCAGGCAAGGCATGGAAGAATCACTGGGGCATGCATGGGACAGGTATAAAAGCTTATTAAGAAAGACACCCACGCATGGCTTTGATGATGTGCAAGTAGTCCTAACCTTCCTTGGAGGTCTTGGTCCACAAACCAAGATGATGCTTGACGCCTCAGCAGGAGGAAACATCAAATGGAAAACTCCAGAGGAAGCTACGGAAATCATTGATAATATGGCTACTAGTGATAATGAGCTCAACAGTGAAAGAGGAGTTCTACAATTACAAACCCATGATGCCTTGCTAGCACAAAATAAGATACTAACTCAACAACTGGAGACTCTTACGAAAACTCTTGCACAACTACCAAAAGAGTTAAAGACTGTTGCACAGGCTCAATCACAGTTGTGTGAATTATGCGGAGGTGACCATATCAATGGTCAATGCGCTTTTCCAGTAGAAGCATTAGAAGATGTAAACTTCATGGCCAATCAATACCGTCAAGGGAATTTTAATCAAGGGTGGAAACCACACCCAAGCATTGGTCACAGACAAACTGGGCAAGCTGGACAAACTGGGCAATTCAATAAGCAACAGCAACAACCAACCTTATGGCAACAGATGGCTATACTAAATGAAAGGTCAATAAGGATGGAAGAGACTCTTAATCAGTTCATACAGAAATCTGAGTCTACTCAAAAGAGCACTGAGGCTTCTATTAAGAATTGGGAGACTCAAATGGGTCAGATTACCAAGCAATTGGAAGAGAGGCCAAATAAAAATTTTGGGGCTAATACTGAGGTTAACCCCAGGGAGGAATGCAAAGTGGTGGAGAGTACAAATGATGAGAGAGTTGAGTTAAAAGAAAAGAGAGAAAAGAAAGAAAAAGAAAAAGGAGAGAAAAAGAAAAAGAGAGAAAAGAGAAAGGAGAGAGAAGAGAGATATAGAGTAATGATATTTTTCCTTTTCCAATGAATCAAAAGAAGTAATTTGATTTTACAGAATTATTCAAGATGGTGGACAATGATGTACCTTGGAATCAGATACTACAACAAATTGCAGTTTATACTAAACCTGAAGAAGAAGTCTCCACAAGAAAAAGACGTAGAGAGGATGATACCAAAAAGTATAAAGCTGTGAAAAAGGACTAAAGGCAAAAGATCCAGGAGGTTTCTCCATTCCATGTACAATAGGGAAGAAGAGGATAAACAAAGCCTTACTCGACTTAGGATCAAGTGTTAACTTGATACCTTATTCTTTACTGGAGCAAATAGGTGATGTTGATTTGAAACCTGTAAAGGTTAATTTAGTCATGGCAGATGGATCTTCAAAGGAACCCTGTGGAATAGCAGAAGATATTATAGTTTGTGTGGGCAAACTCCAATTCTTGGTAGACTTTGTGGTGATGAAGATGGAGACTGAAAAGATACCCATTATTCTTGGAAGACCGTTTATGAAAACGACCAAAGCTATCATTGATGTAAACGAAGGTATAGTAGTGCTCCAAGACAGAGAAGAGAGAGTTGTTGTAGATGTCTTCAAAGATGAGAGGCAGATGCAAGAGGAAGAAGCTAGTCATAAAGTTGCATTTCAAGATGTACTCATGACTAGCTCTCAAGATGAAAAGCCCAAGGTTAAAGGTAAGCATTGTTTATTGTTTCAGGTACCGGAAAAAGATAAGATTGGAAGAGGAAGGAAAGTTCCTGATGGCTGGATGAAAGAACAACTCCAACTGGGTACACCTGTGAGAGTCAAAAACAAATTGTGGGTTGTGAAAGGCTATAAAGAAAAGGAGATGATAGAGATAGAGTCTCCATATGCTAGAAGAGTCAAAACAGTACACCGGAAGCAGTTGAGGAGTTGGTGAAATATGGACATCAACCAGGAAGAAGGAACTTGAACTTTATTGGGTCAAGCTAATGACGTTAAAAGAGCGCTAGCTGGGAGGCAACCCAGTGATTTAAGGACTTTTAATTTTTGTTTTGGTGATGTAATTTTGAACTTTTGGACATTATTTCTGTAAATATTTTGTTGGGATATAGCATCTACTGAAAGATGCTAGGTTTGTTAAGTATCCACTGAAGGATACTAGGTTTGTTACACCTACTGATGGGTGTTGGTAAGAAAATTTTGCACCTACTGATGGGTGCTGGTGGATGTTGGGTCAGGCTCGTGATGTTAAACAAGCGCTACGTGGGAGGCAACCCAGTTGATTGACTATATTTTTGTTTGTTCTGCTGTAGTTGCATAATAGGATTTTGCATGATTAATCTGAGCATATTATTGCATGGAGTAAGTGAGAGGCATGGGTAGGAGGCACCTAGGTTAAACTAGGAAGAAGAAGAGCACTTCCCGAAAGTGCCGCTGAGCGGCAAGCTACCGCTGAGCGGTAGTGTCGCAGACTGGGCTTAGGTTGCCTCTAAGCGGGACCCGAGCCCATTAGGGTATTTTTATACCCTAAGCTGCGCATTAGTGTCTCTTTTCAGATTTTTCTTTGCACACACACTCCTACATACTTTTTCAAAGGTTCTCCACAACTTTTCCCTCATCCTTCTTGAGAAAATCTCTCTTTCACTCATTTTATCACTAATTCCATCTATGTTTGGGGTAGGAAGAGAGAGCATCATAGCTTGAAAGCATTCTCAGTTCATCTAGCATCTCCACCCAAGTAAGTCAAGCATTTTTCATTCTAGGGTTCTTGAATTTGAATTTGATTGTTAAACCATGAATCTTTAGGGGTTTTGATTTCTATGCATGATTTGATGATTTAATTGAAGTTTGAACCGATTAAACTGAATGATTTTGATCTGAAAAACTGAAAATTGCATGTGGGTGGAGTTAGGACAGGTTAAAAAGAAATTTTCAAGAATCTGCAGATTTACCGCTGAGGGGTAAATTACCGCTGAGCGGTACTCTGACAGATAACAGATTTTTGCTGAATTGTGTTCTGGATTGCTACACTGGTGGCGCTGAGGGGTGATTTTGACCCTCAGCGGTGGTTTAGCCTCGACATTAGGTGTTTTCTGTATTTTTACTAATGATTAACAACATGTTTTGTGGTTTGGTATCTGTGTTTGATGTAGGAATGGCATCCTCTTCAGGCAAAAGATTTAAGACCATGGCATCCAAAAGAAAAGAAAAGGAACCAGAACAACCCCATTCTAGTAGGTTCTTATCTCGCAAACATGAGAAGCACTTCAAGGTGGTCCAAGATAGGAGGTTACTGATGGAGAGAGAGGTGGGAATGATACCTAACTTTGCTCCTCAATTTGGAGAGCAATTGTTAGGGAATGATTGGGGAAAGCTAGCCACCTACCCTTCACCTGCCAATATAGCTGTGGTAAAAGAATTCTACACTAATGCAAGAAAGATTGGTGATTATCCAGCTGAGAATTACTTGGGCTATGTCAGAGGCCATGCTATCAAGTATGATCCTGATTCCATCAACAACTTCTTGGATACTGTGTGGGCTGGTGAGCAATGCCAGTTTGCTCTCTGTATGGAAGAAGGAGCTGATTTTGAGGATGTAGAACTGGCGATGTGGTAAACATTAGGAGAACTGACTTGACTCCTCTTGCAAAGTATTGGATGGCATTTTCTCATGTTTAGTTATTGTCTTTTGCATTAAAACCTATAATCAATTTGTTCTTAAGTCTTAAATAATCAACAAATCACATAGCTAAACTAGGCCGTGAGTCCTTTGGGAAAACGATACTTGGTCTTACCTAGTTTTATTACTTGATACGATTCGGTCACACTTGCCGATTGTTAAACAAGTTTGTGGCACCGTTTTTCGGTGTTCATAAATTTGTCATCACCTATACATATACTTCGGTTCTCTAAAAACCGCGACGTATTGCCCGCCTTCTTTTTCGCGTTTTGTACTAGTGATTTGTCAAGTCCTAAAGCTGAGATCGGTGACTTGGTAGATTTCATCAGTGCTTCTCAATTAGAAGATGAAATTGACTCACTTCAAGATCTGCATAAAAATAAACATGTTGCGTCTGTTGATACCCAAACAGAGGTGAGGTTTATAATCCTATGAAATTAGTGCTTCTTGTAATTAAACTATCAGTAAAACAAGTAGTTTTTATCAAATTATGTTATATCTTCTGGTCTTCCATCTAGCGAAGGGATTATCTTCGTACATGTAAATAAGGATGACTTAATATTAAGAGTTACCATGCATTAAATCTGTTTGGAGTTTACTTGAGTTCTGGATTATTGTTATGTTCAAATTATAAAGATGTTTTCAACTTTTGGTTTTTTTGTGTCCAAAACAACCCAACGGCAATAATTGTGGGTATTACATGTGTTATATGAAAGAAATTATCATACAATGTAAAGAAGGGACAATTCCAACTTATGTAAGTTATCTTCATTGTCATAATTAATTTGTAGTAAAAATTTAATTAACTAATTTTATATTATTTTTTTTTCTTGCAATATTTTTCTAGTTATAGATGTCAACAATATCATGACAATCAATGTAGAACACATAAGTTCTCCTCCTGACTCACAGCAACAGGAACATAATCCTCTTGATTGTAATGTTAACACTGATCCTCAAAGAGTACATCTGAAGTGTAGTTTTGATCAATAATGTATTAGCACAACTATCTTGCAAGAATCTTGATGATTTCTTTCCAAATGTATAATCTTGATTATCCAAGAAGTCTTAAGACGCTCCTGCAATAAATACTTAACAAACAAGTCAGTTATGAAAGTGTAAGTTCATGTAATTGTATTGAATGACGCACAACGCGTCTATTTATAGATTTTTTTCAAACCAGACATAGTTTAATCGATTACACTTTTAATGTAATCTGTTAAGTTTTTTCTTCTACTTTAATAGTTTTACATCTGTTTCAGATTTAATAGATTAAACAGCACATGCAATCGATTAAATAAATCATACAAGCCAACAACAAACAAATATGACTGTCATAGGCAGTTATGGCTTTTAACACTACAAAAAAGAAGGACATTACCGAAGGCCAGAAGCCCTCGGAAACAGCCCGAAACCGTCGGTAAAAGGTAATTACAGACGGCTTATCGACGGCCAAAGAGCCCTCGGTAAATCCCTTGTCGCTAACATTTACCGAGGGCTTCCGCCCTTCGGTAATTACCGAAGGGCAAAAGCCCTCGTTAATTACCGAAGAGCGTTTTGAACCTTGTCCTGTCATCCACCACTGGACTTTGCATTTGGAAACATAAACCTGCACATGCCAACCTAGAATCAAAATTGGAGCAAACAAATTTTCAAACAGAACTTGATTTGAACACTGCACTAGGAAAATGCTTCTAATTTGGTGGTTTTAAACCCAATATTGATTGGAAGTGATTCAACAGCTCAATTGATGCATCAAACAAATTTTTATCATCATTTTAAACATATTTAAAACACTGAAACAGTTTGAAAACAGATTGCAATGTGAATTCACTGGTTCACTTCCATTTTAAAGCCAATTTTGATGGTTTAAGACATGATTCTACATATAGGCATAAAAATGATCATTTCAACAGTGCACACAACTTTAAAATGGCAAAATAAACTTGCTCAAACATTGTATATGCACAAACACATCAAGATTCAACAAATCATACTTACTATAGCCAAATATGTATGAAAATGTCACCAAAACTGCATCAGAATTTTGTTGTGTCTTAGGCCATTTAACATCTCCTAGCTAAGATTTTGTACCTAGATCTAGTGAATTAGGACTTCCTTTAGCTTTGTGTACATGCAAAATCACTTCCTAAACCATAAATTTTGCTTAAATTTGGAAGTGAATTAGTGATTTTTGAGTGTAGTGTGATTCCTTGTTGTTTCAATGTTTAAACACCTTTAAATTGATGATATAAAGTTGCTTGAATCATCACTTGAGCTTTAGAAACACTGCCACTCATTTTTGGGTTTGAAAGCACACTTTTAAAGCCATTTTTCTGGTGCAGTTTTCATTTTTAGATTTTGTACATTCTTTAAATTTCAATTATGGGTTGGCAAGAGCTGGTTACATGTTTGAAAATGAAATTATATGATCAAAAAAGTATAATCCAATCATAAAAATCATTTGAAAACCAAGCAATCCAGTTTTGAACCCCAAAAACCGAAAATCACAAAATCTGCACTTCTTTGGAGACTTTCATCAAACAGTTGCATTTTTATCAAACACCTTACTGCACTACTTTTGGCTCTTCGTTTTTTATTTTTCTTGCGTGCTTAATCTGATCTAGTGCCTCTCCTAGGTTCCTTTTGTGACCCTCTATTGATTCAAGGCTTCAAATCATTTGAAATCCACTTGTTTCACCTCCATATTGTGCCACAAAGTCTGTTACCTGAAATTAAAATCTGGTGTAGTGCAGATTTTTGCTGTGACTGGTTTAGTGTGTGGTATGGTGTTGTGACGTTTTGGTGAGGCTTCCAAGGTCCAGAATTCTTGCTCCAAGGGGGTAGCATACTAGGTAATGGAAGGGTTGCTGAATTGGACAAAGAAGTAGCTCTAAAAGTAGCAATTTGGCTTGATTTTCATCAGCATTTCACCAACTTGGAACCACTTTTTTGGGTTCTAACAACTCAAAATTTGAGTTTTACCTAATTCTTTGCTTTTGACTAGTTTCCTAGGTTCATTTCACTACTTTAGACTTGTTAGGATGTTGACATTACTTAAAATGAGTCTATATTAGATGAATTGACAATTTCTCACCTTATAAGTACACTTTTTATAATCTAAATACTCAAACTTTGAGTTTTAGGTTATTCTTTGTTTTTCACCACTTCAACAACTTTGTTTGATGAATTTAAACTTGTTAAAACTCAAATTTAACTCAAAACCAATCTGCTACTCAAAATCACCTTTCTACTTTCCAAAATTGACTCAAAATTGGTGGTTTTGGAAGTGATTTTGTGCCTAAGCCATTCTGACACTTTGCTAATCATTTTAACAGTTTTAACTCATCAAAATACACTTGTTTGAACTCTAATTAGGCATAAAACAGAACTGCAACTCAGATTCACTTTGCAAGTTCCAAAAATGGCTCAAATATGATGGTTTGACATACTAAATTGCATACAAGTCATTCTAACTTCATATCAATGCTTCTAACAGCTTTAATACATCAATTTGGACTTGTTTAAACTTCCAAACATCACATAATCACATCAGAACGAAAAAGGACCTGTAATGACTCAATTTTTGAAAATGTTGATCAACCACAACACCAAATTTGAGGTTTAGGGAATTCTTTGCTTTTGACCACTTTCCTAGCATAATTTCACTACTTTACAGTTGTTAGGATGTGTATAATAGACACGCTTAGGTTACTTTAGATTAATTCCCAATTTCTCACCTATTTAGTACACTTTTTTAGGTTTTAAGTAGTCCAATTTTGCTTTTGTTGTTATTTTTTAATTGAGACTTCATTTTTATCTTTCTTTTATCTTTTCAAAGTTATGTAGATAGTTAGTTTACTGTTTTGAGTAGTACTTTAATACATTTTGCATTGTTAGCACTTTTAGTGTATTCTAGGTACTACTTTTAGATTCTAGGTTGTAATAATTTGAGTTTTAGGTACTTTTTGTAGTGAGTTCTTAATTAGCTAGGTTTTACCATTCTAAACTTGTTAGGATAGTTTCTTTCTAGTTTCTTTTCCTAGTTTAGTGTAGTTTGCAATTGTAGTACACCTTTTTTGAGGTTTAAGTAGTGATTTTTAGAAATTGTCTTTGGAATCACTTCTACACTCTTCTCTTTGTCATTTTTAGTCCATTACAACTTGTGTAGATAGTTTTAGGTATCTTTTACAGATTGAACATCTTCATGCTTAACACATTTACCCTATTCTACTGTATTTTAGGTGCCCAATGGTCCAATTTTGATTTTATTTGTATTTTTGAATTGTCTCCTCAATTCTAACTTTGTTTTATGTTTTAAACTTTTCTACATAGTTAGTTTACTGTTTTAATTAGTACTTTAATACACTTTGCATTCTTAGGACTTTTAGTGTATTCTACGAGGGACAATTAGGTTCTAGGTTGTCATAAGCAACTCATAAGCAATCAACAACCTCAACTTGCCCAAACACAGAAACCTATACTTGTTAGGTCATTCATTATCAATTTAAAGTCATTTAAAATATGTTAGAATGGGTACAGGGGCAGTACTTTAAATGTGAAATATCTCTATAGGAAGTGTGATTTGTATCCTTTATCAGATCATAATTGTGGCTATTTTTACACTTTATATGTAGCACATACAATCAAGACTAGACATTGTCTCATTGCCTTATATGATTCATAAATGGCTACAAATGCACTGCAACTAGAGAAAAGAATCAAACCTTAGCTGGAAAACAAATTCTGCACTAGAAAAAGTCCCTAGTTTTGTGGTTTGATACTCAAAAACATATGCAAGTGATTTAAACACACAACTGAATGTTCAAACAACTTTGTTTGATGATTTTAATTGTCTTTAAACTCTAAAATGAGTTATAAACAGCCTGCAACTCAAAATCACTACTCCACTTCTATTTTAACTCAAAAAGTGATGGTTTAGAAAGCATAAACCCAAAATCAACCCTTGCTATTCCAAATCAGTTGTGGATACTTTTTGCATCAAGGAAAGCACATCAAATAAGCTATGAAGTGAATTTCCACAGCTTGATTGCTTAAACCATATGACTGCACAGTTTTCAACTTATCACCATGCTAGCTTTGCTTTGAATCATTAATTCGAGTTTAATTTCACCTAGTTGATATTTTCCAGGTTGGTTCAGTGTTAATACCTATTTCAAATTTGTTTGCATTGTTGTTTGGTCCTTTGTTTCACTAAAACTCAGTTTGGGGTGTGAGGTTGCTTATTTTCCTGCATAATGGGGTGTTAGGAGGTCATATTATGATCTATGTTGTTTCTGTACCAATTCCCAGCTTAAACAAATCTAATTTCATAATATAAAGTTGTTGGAATTCATTAATTGACCTTAGACCAACTTGTGTGCATTTTCACATCTCAAAAACCCATTCTGAGTTCATTTTTGGTATAAGTGGATGTTGTCAAGTCTGATTTTAATTTTACATTGCAAGTAGACTTGGTTGGATTGAGTAAAAGCCTATAATCAACAAAGTTAAATTTCCAGATAAAGCTAAATTCAATATATCACAATTTTCAGATAAAGATAAAGTTCAGGACTCCCCCTGAACTTGAAGCAGAACATTGAGATATTGATCAACCAAAAATACAGCAGGAATATCAAATATACACTTGTCCCACTTTAACCCTTTAGTGGCTCAGTCAGTGTTGATAAGCATAATTTACTCCATTTTCTTCTCTATCTTGAACCAAGACCTATCATTTACTTTCACCTCTCTTCTATACTCTTCCTTGATCACTATAAATAGCTATATATTGAGAAACTACGTTCTTTGTATCTCACAGTAACTCTTAACCTAGTAGCAAACATGAATACCGAAACCACTTTCTTCTTTTACTCCTCAGGCACACATTTATCTCTCTTCTCCGAATATATAAATTTAGCCAGTAAAGAACATACCTCGACGAGTCTCCCAATAGCCTCCCTTGACGAAGACAGGCACCCTCACGTCACGGGAGCACCCTCCTGACAGCAACGTCCACACACCATGATGTTAACGGACCACCCTCCTGACGGCAACGCCACCGCACTGGTGGAACACCACTCAAACCCTACCCACACAATGCCACCGGACAGATGAGAAAGGGAAAGGGAGAGGGAGAGGAAGAGAAACGTCAAACAAAAGCGAGAGGAAGAGAACGGGAAGCACAAATTGGGGACGAGAACGGAGAAGGAGGGAATGGGGAGCACCACGCGAAGTCGATATAGGTATAGGGTCGTGTCTTGTGAAATTGGGGACGACCTCCTACAATAGCCCCAATTAATTAGTTTAAGGGGTCGAGCCTCTTACCGAAGGCCATAAACCCCTCGGTAATGCTCTTTTGACCTTCGGTAACTACATTTCATTATGCCCGTCTGTAATCCTCAATTTGACCGTCGAAAACACTTATTTATCGACGGTCCTTAGGCCTTCGGTAATAAACCTTCGAAAATAACCTAAATTCTTGTAGTGTAATGAAAATGATTTTCACAAGATAAACATTTTAATCGATTATGAAACTTATGTAATTGGGTAAGTTCCATACTTAAGCAAATTTAAAAATCATTTTCCATTTCAAACACATCAATGCACTTAGCAATGTACACATGTTGGCATAACAACGTGTTTTAATCGATTATACAACTAATGTAATCAGTTAATACACAACTATTTTGCCTCTGTTAAGCATGTACACTAGTGCAATGAAAGGATATTACCTCGGTTGTTTTGGGTTTATGACAGTGGTTCTGCAACCGAGGTATATTCAAGCGAGGTAAAAAGTCAGAATTTTTTGCCTCGGTTCACAAAACCCAAAGCAGTAAAGCAAATAAAAATAAATAAAAATTGGGTCTATTTCCTTGGTTGTAATTTGAACCGAGATCGTAGACCCTTAAATTAATTAATTAAAGGGTCTATTGCCTCAGTTGGATCCAGAATCGAGGTAATAGACCCTTTTTGCCTTAGTTTTTACTAGAACTGTGGTTTAAAGTAATTTATTTAAAAAATAATTATCATTTATGTATCAAATAAACCATATGACAAAATCCTAGAAACACAAACAAACGCAGAAAACATTGTTTTCTATTTATCTGGAATATTTTTTTTGTTTTTTTTCAAACTAAAAAAAAATTAAAATAGTTACACTTTGAAATTTGAGCTGAAAATTTTTGTGAGGTGATTTCATGATTTTTTGGTTCTTCATACAAATTTTCATTTCACTTAGAATTCGTTTGAGCATACTCTCAGTTTTACCTATACCTATGTTTTGATGTGTATGGTGTATGAAAAACAATCAACCAAACAAAAACATGTAAAACCTAAAAGAAAACTAACCTTGAAGGTGAGTTTGGGGCTGAAACGAAACAAAATGAACATCCCAAAGCGTTTATTCGAAGAGCTAAAAAGCACCTGTGCACAAAATCAATCAGTCAAAAGAAAGAAAATCATACCTAAGCACTTAATCAACGTAAAATGAAAGAAAACATGCAAGAAAAGTTGAAGAGGATGGTTGCGAAAAAGGAAGAACAAAGAGCAGCGGCGCAACACCACAAACAGAAAAACTTTTGTCTGAAAATGCCTCTGTTCGCGAAATTTAACCCTAAACAGATGTTATTACCTCAGTTATTTTTTGAACCGAGGCAATAAGGGTCTATGGCCTCAGTTCTATAAAGAACTGCTACGTAAACCCTCTCCAAAAAAGAAAAGAAAAAATTCAGTTATTTTATGTCGTGGTTTAGGCATCGGTTCTCTTTTGAACCGAGACATATATGTTTGCGATAATTACAAAAAGGCCAGTGCGTCAGTTTTAGGTATCGATTCTTTTTTGAACTGAGACATATACTTTTGTGATAATTACAAAAATGTCACCGCGCCAGTTTTAGGCATCGGTTCTTTTTTGAACCGAGGCATATATGTTTGCGATAATTACAAAAATGCCACCGTGCAAATTTTTACTTTGGTTACAACTAAACCGTTGTCAAATGCACGAGTTAAAATCCTTTTTTTTACTAGTGTACTGAAATTTGAAGATATTAACAGATTATATAAAAAGTTTAATCGATTATTTCTTCCAGATATACAAAGTGCAATGTGTTTAAACAATTGATTCATTTTCATACAATGAATACATATACAAAAGCATTTCAAGCAGAAACACAGTAATGATTAAACAATTGTTTTGGCATTTGTTGTGCAAGAAACCATAAAACATTTCTTTTGTTCATCATCAAAAACACATATGTGAGATGGATTTTTCTAGATATAGCTCCCCTATCAACAATATCTTTTTCACGAGCTTTGCAAAACAACAATTGCTTAATAAATCCTATTGATCAACTTACTTTATAATACTCATCTGACACTACATTGTGAAAATAATTTTAAAACACTATTCAACCCACTCTCCCTTCTAATGTTTCTTGTGGTTTCATACATCCTTCCATGATGTTCGAA
The DNA here is from genome assembly GCF_029865625.1 of Vigna umbellata. Taxonomy (NCBI): domain Eukaryota; kingdom Viridiplantae; phylum Streptophyta; class Magnoliopsida; order Fabales; family Fabaceae; genus Vigna; species Vigna umbellata. The sequence continues at coordinate 64,201,473 of NC_142168.1, forward strand.
AAATTACATTGAAATATCCTCAATTCTAACCACCGTCAAATGGTTAAAGCTATAAAACTTAAAGAAAGTAAAAAAAAAAGCTATAAAACTTAAGAAAGTAAAAAAAAAATCAAAGTTCTCTAAAATAAACTAATCCAAATTCGCAAATAGTTTCAAAATCAGTCATAGTTATTTTATATATTTATCTAAACCCACTTCTAACACCCATAATGACAAGTTTCATTCTTCATAAATCACCTTTACCTACATCAATAATCAAACCATATAAAATGCCTTTAGTGAAATTTTACAAAAGCGAACGATATATGGTAATTACCTTTATAGGAACATCGTTATTGACCACATTACATTATAAAGATCCAAGAAACCAATTCAAAACATTTTCAGCAATTTTGGTGATTCCGTAACACAATACAAGACCTCAAAAGTTTGGAGATCCCAATCATACATAAAACAACAACAAAGATATCATTTTGTTGGGTGAATAGCATACCAAGTTTGGACAAAGGTTAGGACAAGACCCACAACTGCAGCGTGGAAAGCAATAATGGCCCAAGGGTTGCTGAAATAAGTATTATACCCAAGAGCCAACCAAGTCCTAAGTTTATCCTTATAATGCTTCTCAATTTGATTTCTAAGATGAACATATTTCCCCATATCAGGCACTAAATCAGTGCTAAGGGTATTAAAAAGGTCAGCCACTTCCTCATCACTCCCTAGTGAATTAAGCAAAATTCGTTCTTGTCTGAGTTCCTTCACATCATCTGGGTGGTCTATGAGTGAGTCTAAGAAGGACACATAAGAGCAAATCCCATAGTCATTCTGAAAATCGGGACACATCTCATACGCTATCAGGTTTAGCACAGTAGCAGCTGTTGTGTCATCCACAACTATCTCGGGAAGCTTCAGTGTTGAATGAAACCAACCAAGGGAGAATGATATGTCTGCTGGCCTTCGTGTCTTACTTGACATGAATTCAATCCCTGCTGCTTTCAACTCCTTTATGTTCCTACATAATTTAGACACACAAATTATAAGTTATACCAAAGCATCACGTATTTATGATTATATAGGTCTTTTTACATATATAAGGCAAATTTACCCAGATATTACCAAGATATATAAGTTAAAAAAGTATTAGTGGTCATGAGATAAGTATTGTGAACTCATAACTGTTATAAACTTGTATTGCAAACCTTTTTTTTTTTCGAAAGAAATATAGGAACGTTGCATGATGATTATTTCTTCTCTGCACGGTCTAATATATTTTTCCCCAAGGATTAAGATGTAAATTTTGTGAACGGTTTTGACCAGGATCTAAAGTGCAAACTCTAGGGGTAGTTTCCACCAGACCGTGAGCCTTTTCCCATCTCTTATTTTACTCTATAAACGGTGCCTTCTTTTGCTCTTCCAAAACACAAAACACTTTTCTCTTATTATCCTTTTTTCTTAGTTTCATTATTTCTCTCTTTTCTTTCCTAAAATTATTTTAGGTTTATTTTCTACTCTTTTTAGAGTTCCTTGCTAATTCTAGTATCCTGACTTTTGGAAAGTTCTAGTTATATCTTGAGAAATATGTACAATACACTACGGATAAGTCTTTAAGAACAATGATCTACATGTTTTGAAAAATCTTAGTTCGATTATTTTGTCAACTTTTTTACAATAATAACCACTTCAAAAGCAAAGTCATAAAAACTATACATGTTTTCTTCATAAATTAATATGAATATTGAAGTCGTAATTACTCTTGTCCACACGACTTAGCTCATAACCATTAATATGTTTTTGACTTATTTTGAACAATTTTTTTCTAAGTACAAAGACAAACTAATTATATAAGAATGTCACATCATTAAGCTGTCATTTCTCAATCATTTACACTTTGTTTACTTGGATTTTGGGGAGAGTGATTCAATGGATTTGAGAGGATTTGAAGGTAAATTTTGTTGTTGTTTATTCAAATGGATTTCGAGGTAAGTGAGAGTGAATTTAGAAATAAATATTTTTAATCTGTCACATCAATCAAATCTTATACTAATTCTTACAAACTTTACTTTCAAATTCTTTCTCACTTATCTTCAAATCCACTCAAATAAACAACGAAAAAAATTTACCTTCAAATTCATTCAATCACTTTCCCCTAAATTCCTTAAAAATCAACAAATTTCTATTTTTCTCTTTAATATGAGTTCCTATTTTTCTCTTTAATATGAGTAAATGGTTGGAGACAATTTAAACTGTACCTGTATGTTACCATGTCGTCTTGGTTTTCAGGTGAAACATCTTGAGTGTCGCTTCCGTTACCGATGTGGCGCTTTGGAACACAGCATCCTTTCTTGTCAGTGTTTTGAGTTGGAGGTTTATAAAGGATGATAGAACGTTGAAGGTCAAGAAGATGAGTAGGCTGTGGGAAATCCGCTGTAAAGTTTACCTGATCTTCTTTGGTGGCCCAATGGTGGCAACGGAGGAACCCTTTCATAATTTCCATGAGGTTTTCTTTGGAGTCCCTCCATAGATGTTTGAGCAACAGGAACGGAAGCTGATTCTCCAGCAGAAGCGCGTCCTGCATCACCAGCACAAGCTGGTCTACCTTCACGTTCATTTTATACGGTTTGTGGAGCTTCGCATGTTCCAGAATGTGAAGAAGGGCACACCCGTCCACGAGCAGCATCCAACTGATCATGTCCTCCGGAGATCCATAACCTTGTTTCTCGTACTCTGAAAACCTTTGATTTTGGGTGAAAAGATCGTCGTCAAAGAGGGGCTTCAAGGATTCCATGTTTTGTACAACCTTTTTGTGCAGTTCTTGGGGGGATATTTTGGTGCTGCCAATGTACTCTGCTGCCCACATTTTTTTGTACTGTTCTCCCAGGTGTAGATTGAGATCACCATGGTGGATGGGACCAAATGACACTAACTTTGGAGAGTAGTACTTGCTGAAATTCTTTCGATTTCGGAGAAGGTGTGGTGGTACTCGTTGGATTTTGGCGTTTTGGGGGGCTGGTGAAGGTGTTTTCTTTGCCTTTTGAAGCTCCTGGAGCCTTTCTTGAAGGTTTGAAATGGAAGTTGCAGACATTGTTTGATGACAAGAAAATTATTATTGTGGGGATGTAGATGGGAGAGGCTTGTGTGGGTAGTAACAGATTTTCTGATCGAGATTATTTTACTATCATAGGGGTTTGTGTATTGTTATCTGAATAAAGTTTACTTGCTAAGTACATTTGAGTAAATTCTAGGCAAGGAATAAAGATCCCTCACTCACTGTTCTAGACTTTCATTTAATAAAGGGGAAGGATTTCCTTTTCCCATTGGAATTTGGAGAGCATGACTTTACGAGCAAGTTGTTCACGCACCTTGTGTCTCCTTCCTTTCGTCTTTTATTTCATTTCCTGTTTACTTTGTATTACTTTTATGCTTATACGTGCATGCACATGTTCTATCCTTTAGCTTCTATCGTGGTTCTTTTGCTTAATTAATTGAATCCTTGATTTTCGTTTGAATACTTGGAACTAAACATTTACATTTCACATTTAGATAACTATCATTTTAATATCCAATACAGATTTTTTTTTTGTTTTTTTACTCTAAACACCATAATCACAAGAACTAAAATGGGTCTTGATCCACTACAGGAAATGCGCGTTTTTCCGGCGGCCTTTTACCCACGGCCTAGGAGCCCTTGGTAATGCAGTGGTGAAGTTAATTATCGACGGCTTAGAGGCCTTCGATAATGTCTTCGGAGAATTTTAAGTTGTTCCCTCTCTACAATTCATTTTCCCACCAGCCTTAGTCTTTGTCGTATTCTTCGTCGTCCAAAACCCTTCCCTCCAACCCTTCCCCATTGCTCCTCCAACGATACCAAAGTCGTAAGTTTCCTCTCCTCTGCCCAAATTTCAGAAATTCCTCCAACGATACCAAAGCCCTAGTTCGTTTTTGGTCACCGTACGACGTTCTTTCGCCGAGCTTAGGTCGTTGGTGGGATGGTCTTTCAGGCAGGGTGGTGGGTCGTGATAGTTGGCGTTTTGCGGTAGTGGTGGTGGGTCATCGAGGTTGGCTTGATGGCAGCGTTGGGGTGATGTGGGCTTGTTAAGTTCGTGGTCGGGGTCTGCAGAGGTTGGCATCTTCGTCCATTTTTCTTTCGAGGTAAGTTTTTTTTCAAAATTGATTTTTTGTTGAGAAGAAATTGTACTTGAATGATGCTTGCTTTCTTTCTTTTTTTTCATTTTCATGTTGTTTTGTCTCTGTCATTGTGTGTGGTAGAAATTGTGTTCTTTTTGTGTGGTCTTGGAGTTTCTGAAGGTGCCAACATCCGTTGGATATTGGTCATTGAGGGTATTTGAATGAATAGATTGTTGGATGCTTAACTGGAAATTGTGATTAAATTCAACTGCTTCCTTGTTTAAACACCACTAGTGTGAGTAACTAACTATTATAGGTGTTGGTTAGTACTAACTCTGTATGCTGCAGATTTAAGGTGAGGTTATCTTGCATTGAGCATGAATTGATTAATGAGACTAACTGAATATGCTATATGCCTTGGCCATGTTTGAACAAGATCAGTCTTTATCTTGGGTTCATTCTTTTGTCTACTGCGGGTTTTACTTTAGCTTCCTATAGCTTATGCTTGAGATCAATGGAGTAGGGGCTTGCTTGCATCCAATTTATCTTGTTTCCATCCATAAATCCGTTTCATTTTGTAAAAATACGAAGATCTCTTTCCTAGAGCATGCCACTTCAAATTTCTCAGTTCTTTCATCTAGAAATCCTGGATTAGTCTCTGCATGAAATCTTCTTTTTGTTTTGATCATTTCCAGCTGTTGTGATGTCATCATTATATCCCTATCTTTTTCATTCAATGTGACCTCAAAAAACAAAAGTACTTTTGTTAATCATCTCTTATCAAATCTACTTCTCCACGATTATGTGATATGAAATGTACTTTGAAATCCATTGTTAAAGTTGAGTAATAACTTCTCTAACTTCCTGGTCATGGCTTCCAATGGAGAAAAAATCTTGGTAAGAAAAATCAAGTGGTGGTGGTTCTGATACCTTTCCCTGCACAAGGCCATCTCAATCAGCTTCTGCATCTCTCAAACATTATCTCATCACACAACATACCAGTTCATTACGTTTCCACTGTCACTCACATTCGCCAAGCCACACTTCGTCACCGCAATTCCATTTCTAACATTCATTTCCATGCCTTTGATTTTCCAACCTTTGTTTCCCCTTCTCCGAACTTAAACAGTACAGAAATTGATTTCTCATCTCATCTAATTCCTTCATTCGGGGCCTCCATGCATCTTCCAGAGCCTGTGAAAACTTTTTCAATCCCTCTCATCTCAAGCCAAAAGGGTCATAGTCATCTATGACGTCCTCATGGGATTAGTGGTACAAGATGCCACAACCATGTCAAATGCTGAGAATTACACTATTCAAAGCACATATGCTTTTACAAACTTTCTTTATTTTTGGGAGCAAACGGGGAAGCCTTTGCTTAATGAAGTCCTCGCGAAATTTCCTTTTATTGAAGGATGTTTTCCCACCAAGTTCATTGATCTCATTACTGAACAACTTGAATTAAGAATGCTATTTTAACAAATTTGAAATCAGAGTTTTTTGTGAGAATAAAGAAGATATTCAAAATCTTTTGCTTATGTTGCTTGCTTGAAAGCAAAAACTCTTGCTTCTAAGGATAAATCATACATCTGCCGAATTTTACTTAGTTCTTGCTTTGCAACATCAAGTTTTGTAACGACAGAGGCATAACTTTTAACTGCAGTTTCTAACTTTTCTTTTCAAGAACCATTGGTTCCATGAAGATCACCACACTTTTCTTCTTTAAGTTATTTTGCCCGACTTTTTGAAACATCTGTTGATTGTATTGTTGATTCTCTTGATTTGATTTCCACCTTTTATCTGTTGCTGCTCTTTATCCATTCTCTCAATAGACTCATTCAGATAAACATTCTCAATGATGTCCAAAATATGCAATATTGGTATTTCCTCTTACTTGGTTCCTTTGTCATGCCCATCACATGAATCAATCTGAAGAGCCCCACACATTTGATGAATAGCCATTTAAGCTTTCTAATTTCATTTAACAAAACCTTTTCTTTGTCTAATATGTTGTCAATGCACACCACACTCTCTCTGGTGCACCATCCACTATACGAACATCAATTCTCTCTCTCTTCCTTCTTCAATTTCATCTGACCACATTATGTATGCATAATAGTGTGTTTGTATATATGTATCAAAATTTTCAACTGAATCAATAAACTAATGATACCAAATATGAAATTTTAACAACCACATCTAGAAATAAACATAATAAATTCAACACCTATGCATGAAAGTAATTGACAAAGCTTCATTAATAATTGCTTGAAGACTTCTTAGAATCTAGTGCAAAACATATAGTCAAAAGATAAATGCTAAATCCTTTGAAACCTAAACAACTTTAACATAACTTGGTATACCTGAGAATGGTACCTTAAATTGAAGTCAATAACTTGCCATTCAAAATTGTTTCTTCTGTCTTAAAGATTATCTCAGTAATCCTACTTCATCCAACTTATTTCATTTCTTTTATCTTTTAAATTTTGAATTATTTTTGTAATGAATGAACACATTTTCTTATTTATAATGATTTTTTATTTTAATAATAGAAAATATTTTAGATAAATTGGTATTTAAATTGTGACTATATTAATAATATATATTTATTTCTTTCTAAATTTGGTTGTTATTTAAGATAATTGTGACTATATTATTAATAATATATATTTGAGTAATTAGTCCAGAAAATTGTTTATACAGAAGATAACAATGAGTAGATACATAAAAGAAGGGGTTAAGGAGAATATGGTTGAAGAATTGAGGAAGTGGTAAGGGATATAGGGTTAAAGCAAAGACAGTGAGTTCCCACTATGTTGTTCTTTCCAAGGGAAGAATTATTAATTGTTATAAAGTTCTTTTGTGGTTAGAAAGAGGTTTTGTTCTGTTAGTTAAGCAAGCAATGGTGTTTTGGTTGGTTGAAAAGTTATGGAGGGATGACTTTGTTGGTTGATGTAGTGGCCTTATAGATAAAGCTCAACTAAATGATTTCATGACTTTTGGGTTTAGCTTTATATTTATACAATATAAAGAATATATTAAGTGAATTAATATCATTTATAATTACATATTTACTTTTCCATCATTAGAACAAATGTTTTTACAGTTGACACTGAATCACTACTATAACCTTGTGAACTAGTTATTAAGTACATTTATTTTTATTTTAACACTATCCCTACATCCTTTTACATGGAAACTTTAGACAAATTGTTTTCCCTTTTTTCCTAGAGTATCTTTGAATTAATTATTGTTTTACTAAAATAATTTTTAATCACTTCACAAATTTTATTAGCCAGTAAAAAAAAGCTAATATAAATTAATATAGAGTTAGCAATCAAGCTATATATGCCAACTCTATAGCCTGGATATGATACTTTTAATTGAAAGCTTCAATTATATATATATATATATAGATATCTATATATATATATATATATATAGATATCTATATATATATATATATATATATATATAGATATCTATATATATATATATATATATATCTATATATATATATATATATATATATATATTGAAAGGCAACTAGTCTACAGGACTTTGTTTTCTTGTTTGGACTTAGTGAAACTAGACATATGTATTCATAAGTAAAAATCTATGCAACCAGAGGAAGAGAAGTGATAACAACTTGTCTGGTTTCATTGCTTTGGCAGAGATTATTTGATGCTTTCTTCATTCTCAAAGAAAGAGTGTGAAAAAACTATGCAACACTTCATAGTAAACCATACTCATTTATGTTTTGAATTTAACTTTACCTTCAATAGTCCTATTTGACCAGAGATATTGACAATCCTTGGTGAAGTGGAGAGTTGGAGTAGAGGAAGAAGAGCTTCAGTTACTCTCTCTGCACCAAAGAAATATGTTTCAACACATTCTTTGGCTAACTCATAATTGATTCTGATTTTTAATTGTCATTAATTATTTGAATTGTATGGCTGCAGAGCTTATGTTATTTTTAATTATTTAAAAGTGTTTATTAGAAATGAAGTTTGATATTGATTGAATGGTTTAAAAGTGTTGTTGAAGTTAACCCAACACCTCACTCTCTTCATACTTCTGACCTGTTAGTAGCACTCTTCAATCTTCCCATTATTTGAACTTTGTTCACACTTTTGAAAAGTTTAAAAAAGGAAGAAAGAATTAAAAGTAAAGTCTTAAGCACCGCGTTAGGTCATAGTTTGGTTCATATGAAGATCTTCTTTCTAAACCATCACTTTTTGAGTTAAAATGGAAGTGGTGTAGTGATTTTGAGTTGCAAGCTGTTTATAACTCATTTTAGAGTTTAAACACAATTAAAATCATCAAACAAAGTTTCTTGAACATTCAGTTGTTTGTTTAAATCTCTTCCATACGTGATTTAGTATCAAACCACCCAACAAGGGACTTTCTCTAGTGCAGAATTTTTTTTCAAGCTACTGTTTGATTATTTTCTTTGGCCAAAAGTTGTCAAAATTCAAAGAAATTGGTTTGTTGAATTCTGGTGCAGTATGATAAATTTGCTTGGTGATGTTTTAGTTTGTTATTGCTATTCCTTTTTGGATACTATTAGTTAATGCTTAAACTCTTGCTATGCTTATTAAATTAATGGAACGAAATCTAATGAATAACCCTAAATACACTTCTATTTGATGTCTTAGGTGAGTTTTTAAAGGAATTGTGGCCAGAAGGGGAGGAAGAGAGTCTACAAAGAAGACTTGATCAGGAAAGGAAAACAAAGGCGAAGGTATGGTCACCTAAACTGAAATTGCATGATTATATGTGATATGTTATTTTCATTCTTGTTTCATGAATTTTATGTTGTTATAAAATGTTGTGAATGTCCAGTTTGAATGTTAAGTTATGTTGATTGGAGTTTTATGATACTGTATACATTGAGTTTTGTCAAACTTTGTTTTGAATTGTTTGAAATTGATTGTCAAATATGTAAGAGGTTTTAGACTTAGAACCTATAATGCAAACCTCAAAACCTCAAAAGGTCTACTATAAATGCACTAGAATGGTCAAAATTTGCAAACTACACTAAACTAGCCTATGAAACAACAAAGCAATTGTCCTAACAAGTTTAGAACTGTAAAACCTAGTTAATTAGAAACTCAAACTATGAAAACAACCTAGAACTCAAAAATTGGCTATAAGAGTTGCCAATTTTCACATTTTTGCTTGCTGGACAGCCCCTTTGAATTCACTAATTATGGTCCTTCTCCACTTTGAGCAACTTTAATTCATCAATTTAAACTTGTTTGAACTCTAATTGGGTTCAAAACCAAAGTGTATAGCAGATTCACCCTTTTAGTTCCCAATTTGACTCAAAAATGAGGTTTGAATATGCTATTTTGCACATAGATGAATCTGGTCTCAATTTGAGTGTTCTTACAAGTTTAAAACAACAATTAGGACTTGTTTAAACTGCAAATAGCACAAAATCACTTGTGCACGAAAATTGACACCCAATACAGCTTTTTCTTCTTCAAAATGACTACTACAAATGCACTAGAATGGTTAAAATTTGCAAACTGCACTAAACTAGCCTAATACACTTATAAGAAGCTGTCCTAAGAAGTTTAGAATGGTAAAACGTAGCTAATTAGAAACTCACACTACAAAAACAACCTAAATCTGAAAATTTGGCTACTTAAACCTAAAAAGTGTACTAAAAAGGTGAGAAAATGAGAATTGTTCTAAAGTAACCTAAGATTGTGTATTCTACACATCCTAACAAGTTTAAAGTTGTTAAAGGAAGCTAAGAAACATGTCAAAATAGATGAAGTAGCTAAATCTCAAAGTTTGCCTACTTGAAACCTAAAAAAGTAGATGAAGTAGCTAAAAATCACTACTTAAACCTTACAAAAGGTGTACTACAATTGCAAATTGCACTAAACTAGGAAAATAAACTCGAAAGAAACTATCCTAACAAGTTTAGAATGGTAAAACCTAGCTAATTAAGAACTCACACTACAAAATTTTGTTGATCTCTATATTGTATGTTCATGTATATTGTCTTTCATTTATTAGGCTACAACTTGATTAAGTTCAGTAGTCATTTAAAATCCTATGGTACTACACACGTTCTCAATGGAATGAGAAGTGTGAAAATACTATAAACACTTATAACCTACAAAATATGTGGAAGTACTCTTTAAAAGAGAACTTCAGTAATAATAAGTTGTCTCCCCCAACTTCAATACACAACCCCTTAGGATGTCTTAGGCATTTCAATACTAAGGACTTCTCTTTGCATATACAAATTGTATGCTTATGACAGTAGTGTTCAAATTGTCTTCCATGTTCGACTTGAGTAGTAATAGGTTTATTACTTATGTCACATGGAGTGCTGCTGCTTTGGCTAAATTTGCCTTTGTTTGGCTTGTCACAGAACATGGCCCATTTTCCCAACCACCATGGATGGATGTATGACCGTTGTTATAGCGGAAGGAGAGGTTTGAAGGAATCTTTTGTCATCGGAGTTGAAGAGTTTGTGGAGACGACCCGACGATATCAATATTATGCTCTGGATGGAGGGATTCGATGTCCATGCATCAAGTGTGAATGTACAAGGATTTTGAAAGATGAAGTCGTCAAACTTCACCTATACCAAAAAGGGTTCATGCCTAATTACACGGTTTGGACATTTCATGGTGAAGAAATTCCTTCGACCTCCACTACAGTTGAAAAGCGGCTTGCATCAGGTTCGAATACTATTGTACATACATCTGAGATAGATCAATTTGCCTATATGCAAGAGATGGTCGACAATGCTCTTCATCGCCATGCTGAACAAGAAGCAAAAGATAGTCATGATGAAGAGCCTCCAAATGAAACCACTCAGAGGTTTTACAATTTACTGACAGAGGCAAATCTACCTGTATTTGAAGGTTCAACTGAGTCAAAATTGTCAGTGTGCATTGGATCATGGCTGGCAAATCTAATTGGAACGTGCCCATTCAAGCAGTGGACTTTTATACAAAATTGATGTTAGATTTGACACCACCAAACAATTTTATGTCGAAGAATTATTACCAAGCCAAAAAATGTTTTTCAAAGTTGGGATTGGAAGTCAAGAAGATTGATTGTTGTGTTAATGGATGTATGTTATTCTATGACAATGACAATGGCAAAAATGATGCATTGTTGGTGGAATGCAAGTTTTGTAGCTCACCTCGATATCATACGATGCATGCTGGAAGGAGGCAAATAAAACCAATTCCCTTAAAGTCCATGTTCTACTTGCCTATAATCCAAGATTACAAAGAATGTTTACTTCAATGCAAACATCAGAACACATGACATGGCATGATGGTAACAAAACTAAAGGATTTTTGCGTCATCCTTCTGATGGTGAAGCTTGGAAGCACTTCAATCGTAAACATCCATCCTTTGCTAGTGAACCGCGTAACGTCAGACTTGGTCTATGCTCTGATGGGTTTACCCCGTACATTCAGACGTTTGCATCACCATATTCATGCTGACCCGTGATAGTTACCCCATACAATCTACCACCTGAGATGTGTATGACAAAGCCTTACATGTTTTTATCGTGTATAATACCAGGTCCATCTAATCCCAAATCATTGATTGATGTTTATTTGGAGCCTTTGATTGATGATTTGAAGAAGCTATGGAATGGTGTTTGGACGTATGACGTTTCAAGGAAGCAAAATTTCCTTATGAGGGCAGCCTTGATGTGGACTATTAATGACTTCCCAGCGTATGGCATGTTATCTAGTTCGAGCACGCATGGTCGATTAGCTTGTCCACATTGCATGGAACATACAAAGTCATTCCAATTGAGTTATGGTCGGAAAAGTAGTTGGTTTGACTGCCATCGCGGTTCTTGCCCATTGATCACCCCTTTAGAAGAAACAAAAAGGCATTTCGCAAAGGGCAAGTTGAAACGGATATGCCCCCGTCGAAGTTGACTGCATCACACGTTTGGAGAAGAGTGAAAGACTATCCAAAAGTCACTGAATCTGGTCAGAATAGGATAGAAGGATTTGGAGAATGGCATAATTGGACTAAAAGAAGCATATTCTGGGAACTTCCCTATTGGAAAGACAACTTGCTAAGACATAACCTCAATATCATGCACACAGAAAAAATTTTCTTTGATAATGTCTTCAACACAGTTATGAATGTTATAGGTAAGACAAAAGATAATGAGAAAGCAAGAAAAGATTTACCTTTGTATTATGGACGAAAAGACTTAGAGTTGAAGGCGCAAGGTAACGACCGATTATTTAAACCAAAAGCCAATTACGCCGTGTCAAAAGACGAGGCAAGAATAGTGTGTGGATGGATCAAGGAGCTTAGAATGCCAGATGGATATGCTTCTAACTTGTCCAGATGTGCAAATGTTCAGAACGGTACTATTTAAGGGTTGAAGAGTCATGATTGTCATGTATTCATGGAGACTTTCATCCCTCTTGCGTTCAGTTGTTTGCCAATGCACGTGTTAAATCCACTGATAGAAATCAGTAACTTCTTTAAAGATTTGTGTTGCACGACACTAAAGGAGAATTCCCTTAAAAAGATGGATGAAAATATCCCAATTATTCTCTGCAAATTAGAAAGAACATTCCCTCTGCATTCTTTGATTCAATGGAGCATATTCCAATTCATCTTGCATATGAAGCTTGGCTTGGGGGACCTGTGCAATACAGGTGGATGTATCCATTTGAAAGGTTTATGGGAGAATCCAAACGTTCAGTTAAAAATAAAGGTAGAGTAGAAGGCTCAATTTGTGCAGCTTACTTGCACAGAGAGACAACGTATTTTTGTTCACATTATTTCAAAAACTTCATGTTGTCCCCCACTCAAGTCAGAAATGAAATGCAATGGCAAGTTGAACCACATGAAGGTCCATTATGAGTTTTCGACAATCAGGCCGTCACGTAGGGAAAGAATACACTCATTGGTTAACTGATGCTGAATTCAACTCTGCTCATGCCCATGTCTTAATCAATTGCAGTGAAGTTAAGTCGTACCTTGAGTATGTCATCATCCATCTCTTATCTTTCCAACGGTACAATTGTTTTACACTAATGAATTTCATTTGTACCAGCTCATTTGTTGTGGCTGAGCAAGTCCAAGAAGGAAATACTTCTGCTAGAATACCCTCAGAGTTTCCCATTGGTTTAGAAATCAGGTCTGTATTTTTTCCTATGTTTAGAGCAAGGTTAATTTGACTCTTGCTTTTATAATTTTTTTAGTATCTTTGTAGGTTTTTAATCAGGCATTAACTCCCATGGTTCAAGAGTTAAGACATCTCTCGAATTGGCCAATGAGATGTGTCAAAGAATGGCACACTTACTTCACCAATGGTTACAAATTCCATACACATGAATGGTCTAAAGGAAAGAAAACATCAAATTATGGTGTGTATGTCAAGGGCCTAATAGAGGGTTGTTATGATGATTTCTACGGCATCATTCATAAAATATATGAGCTAGAGTACAACAACACTACTTCTCCAAACATAGTAGTACTTTTTTATTGTGAATGGTTTGATCCTTCTAGAGCTGGTACTAGAGTGGATCCACGTTTTAATATTGTTGAACTCAACCAGAGATTAAGATATGGACCGTTTGATCCTTTCATTCTACCAACTAATGTCAGACAAGTTTATTATGTGCCATATCCACCATTCCGCAATATTGACAGGCGTGATTGTGCCGTAGCAATACAAACCAAGCCTAGAGGTCGCATTGACTCAAATGAGGTTGAGGAAGATGTTGCCTACCAACTTGACCAAATGTCACAACCACAAGAAATTATTGAAGTTGAACGTATAACCGCATTGGTCGACCCTGATGGTGATGGAGATGAATTAGAAGCAGCAATACAAGGTGATGAAGAAGAAGAAGAAGAAGAAGAAGAAGAAGAAGATGATGATGATGATGATGATGATGATGATGACGACGACGAACAAGAAGAAGAAGAAGATGATGATGATCATGACGATGATGAAGAAGAAGATGAAGATGAAGATCATGATGACGACGATTGAATGTTGGACATCTATTGTAGCAAATTGAACTATCATTTGAATAGAGTTATCTAAAATACCATCTTAAAAGTTGTATGCAATTATTTATACATTGACTTTAAAAACCATTGATCCTTCCTTATTCATTTCTATTTTTTCGCTTTTTTTGTATCCATTTCAATGCAGTAATGACATGACAAGGTTCAAAACGTCCTGATAAAGGAAAAGGGGTAGCAAGGCCTAAAACGAGGCAACGACAGGCACCAAAGTATGTACTTAGGGTGCCTACTAAACTACCTACCATTACTGCCCGCAGTACATCATCTGTGGGGCTTCCTCCTACCCTTGCAGTAGACCCCACCCCTACCTCTGCAATACACCCTTATCCTACCCCTGCAGTACACCCTTCTCCTACCCTTGCAGCACATCCTTCTACTACCCCTACAGTAGACCTTCTTCCTCCTCCTATGATTATAACCCCACTCATTCCCCTGTGCTTATTACCCCCACTCCTCTCCCTGACCCTACTTCTATACCTTCCTCATCTTGTATACCGCCTTCTGAGACTGTCACACCATTTGCTGATCCAGATTCAAGTGGTGATGGTGAAGGTCTTGACCCGCCCCTCCATGATCGACCATGGATTGAGTCGTATGGTAAAGGGTAAAATTTTAATCCCTTGTTTAACCATTTTGATGTTTAAACCCTACTGTAATTGAAAGTACTTTTATTATGTAGGTTTATTCCATCTAGGGTTGCTTCCCAGGCCATCACACGTTCAATTAAGCAACAGTTTTTAAGTCCATGGCCTACTTGGGGAGCAATACCCGATGACGACAAAAAGTCCTTCTGGGAGCGCTTTCAGGTGAACAATCCATTAAACTAACTGCCTCCTTATTTTAGTATGTTCATTAATCAATGTTTGTTTTGTTTAATAATACAAATGAAGGTGCAGTGGAAACCTGAACATGAAACACAGATACAAAGAAATTTCCACATGAAAGCATCTCATCGGCTGTCAGAGATGTTTAGGGATGCCCGCAATGCAGGAGAGCGCCCTTACTGGCTGGGCGAACAAATTTGGAACTCTTTACTAGCTCATTGGAATATAGTAGAGTTTCGCAATAAGTGTGCCAAAGCCCAGAGGAACAGAGCATCTGAAAAAGGTGGCACCCTACATACTGGTGGGTCGATAACGATTCATGAGCATGCCATTCGTATGGTAAAATTTCATTACATAACTTTTTCTTTCATATATAAGTTATGTATTTTCTATTTCATATGTACACTTGTAATTCTAAATTATGTTACAAGCACAAGCTCTAGGACGGGCGGTCCATGTCGATGAGGTCTTTGCACAGACTCATGTAAGGAAGGGCACTAATCAATTCGTTGATGAAAGATCTCGGAAGACTCATGTAAGCAAATAACAGTATTACTATTACTAATTTTTCATTTATGTTATTCTATCATTCCCTAACATTACTTTTAATGTTTCAACAGGAAGAATTTTCCACGAGACTTTCACAGGTTAGATCTGAACATGAGTCAGCTCCTACACCGGATGATGCGAGTAATGTAGAAGACGACATCCGTAGGACATAGTGTTGGGTCGACATCGTTGGTGGGAAGAAAAAGGGACGAGTGTACGGTGCACGACAATTTGCTACAAACTATACAGAATCGAGAGGAGGTACTCTGAAGCATCAACCTTCTTCTTCCACCACTACTACTGACAAGGCCGTTGTCTGCCTCACGCAGGCACTGGAGCAACGTGACCAGGAAATCACTGATTTGAGAGCTGAGTTTACAAACTTTAAGGCCCTAGTCATGAGAGTGTTGCCTGAAACTTCACAGGATGAATTCAATATCCCTTAGACCCAGCCACGACCCTCCTCGTCACCCGATGTCCCTCAACAGCCCACATCAGTCCAACCCTCATCAATCCAGCCCACATCAGTTCAACCTACACTAGTCCAACCATCTATTGAGGAGCAGGATGAAGAAGATCATTCTAATGATAACTATGTACATTATTAGTTTCATTTTGTTATTAGTTGTTATAGAAACTTTTGGATATTAGAACATTTGGAGTTTAGATCATTTGGATGTTAAATCAATTGGATGATTTGGATGTTAGAACATAATTATGTTACATTGTTTTATGTTTTAAATATAAATACATGTTCTATGGATTAATGGATGATTCAAATGTTATATTGTTTTTCTGATCAATGATTGCATCATTGAGATGCACATTATGCAGGTCTGTATGTGGTTGGAAAATGTTATGCAGGTCTGTTTGTGTTGTGAACAGTTTGGTTTCATAAGAAATACAATTGTGCCTTAGATCTGCCTCCAACTTACAGAAGGCTTTCGCCCTTCGGTATTTACCGAAGGCCTTTGGCCCTCGGTAATTATCGAAGGGCGGAAGCCCTCGGTAAATGTTAGCGACAAGGGATTTACCGAGGGCTCTTTGGTCGTCGATAAGCCGTCTGTAATTACCTTTTACCGACGGTTTTGGACTGTTTTCGAGGGCTCTTGGCCTTCGGTAATGCACTTTTTTTTGTAGTGATCTAATAGTGTTTCTTGACATTTTCGCTCTATGTTTATTCGATTTTTTTAATGAACTAAATAAACTCGATTTTTAGAATTTTCTAAAGAAACTAGCAAATAATTTAATTTTCAAGTTAGAGTATTTGATTTAGGATTCGGTGATCAAAATAAAATTTATTTGTAAACCATTTATATATTGAATTAATATTTTATAAATGTATATAACTCACTATATTGCCTTTTTATTAACAACTCTTGCATTGCTTCCAATAGATCTTTAGAAAGTCTTAGGTAGCTTGAAATCTTAACTTGTTGTCCAAAACATAAATGATGTAAAAAGTGGTTAAAACTATGAAACTAAATTTGAAGAGAAGGATAAATTAAAGTAATGTGTTTGGAAGATATTGTAAAGAAGTAAAACTACGAAGAATGTAAACTGGTCAGAAAATAAATAAACTACAAAGGTAAAATGTAAGAAAAGTAACTTCAAGAAAATAATTTACCAATGATAAAACTAGAACTTAAAAAATAAATCAATTAAAGTCATGATCCAAATTGCTATAATATTGATTGGAATTGTCATTATCCTGGTTAGATATTTTCAAAGTGTTTTGTTGTAAATACGATTTATCATCTCCATTTCAAACAAAAATCACGTATTTATATTTCTCCTCATTTTTACCTTTAAGTCAAAACAAAAATAAAAACAAAGTTATATAATGATTAGAATAATTATCTAACTGCTCACGTTTCACGATTGTATAAGTTATGTCCACTAAGCCTTTGTTTGCAATATTACTCAACCTCCCTTTCGTTCTTTGTGTAACTTCTTTGATTTTGTTTTGTGAATTTATTATTTTGGTAAACTTTGATTTTTCCTCTTTCTTGATCAATCCCCAACTCTTTAATTGAGATCTTTCCTTCGACTTCTTCATTTTTTTTCGATTTTTTTTATTTTCTTCGTAAGTCGTTTATTTTTTTTATCGATACCCATATCCTTAACAAAATGTCCTGCAAGAGAATATTAATTCATTTTTTCATGGAAGAAATATTCTCTTGATCCTCGTGGAAGTCTTGAAAATCAACTTTGTATTCCTTAAGTCTACACACACTTATGCATTAATTAAACAGAATCATCATATCCACTTACATGTTCAATAATCCCATATTAAAAGGCATTCACCATGCCTACTTGAGTGTAACCATCTCAAAAAATATTTTATATTCATTTGGTAGGCCTACCTTTTGGGCCCAATCTCATTTTTGAAGAAAGTTAGTATTTTCAATCTGAATGCAATATAGCTACCATGTGGGCCTTACGCTCCTACCCTGCTTGATGTTGTTGTCATCATTAGCCTTAAATCCATGGATCAAAAATACCACATTTTTGTCTTCCCTTATGAAACTAAGGGAGTTGCTCCCTCCATCACCCCAAACGACTTCCTCCACCTCCTCAATTTCTTTTTATTTCAAAATTACCCTTTTTTACATTTATTATTTACTTTCTTAACTTTTTTATGTTAAAATCCTAACCTCTTTCTGTATTTCTCATTTTCATATTCAGCAGCGCGAATACCCTGCTTTCTTTCTCTTTTTCTCTGCAACCCCACCCCCCACTTTCCTTTTCTTTCTCTCTTTCTCTGCAACCCACCCCCACCCCCTCTCCCCTTCCCTTTCTTTGTTTCTATCACTTTCTTTCTCCGCAACCCCCCTCTCTCCCTTTCTTTTTCTCCCTTTCATTATTTCTCTGCAGCCCCACCCCATCTCCCTTTCTCTCATTCTCGTTTGGTCTCTAAGAGGTTAGTGTTTCTTTGCTCTTCTGTTGTAATTGATTGTATGATATGTGTTGTATGTGTTCTGCATTGTATGATATGTGCTCTGTGATTTTTACGGATGTCAATATGCGTTAACGGACGTCAACATCCGATGAAGGAGAAGGGCCAACGGATCTCCTTGCTTCGCTTTTCGTTTTCTTGTTTTTTTAGGTTATTAATTTAGTTATATTTAGTTGGTTAATTTTGTACATTTATTAGTTGTAGGTGATGGAGTCGGGGTCCACAACTATAGAAAAGAAAGTGTGGTTGTGCAGGTATGTATGAGTGTGCGTGGAGAGAATGGAAGAAGGGTTCATAAAATGCATAGGTTAGATTTAGTAGGTTTAGAAATTTGAATGGTTGAAGAGAAGAAGGATGAAAGAGAGTTTATTGGGTCATGCAGTATAACACATGAAAGGGAAGAGTAAGAAAAGAAGGAAGTTGGATAATTGGATGATGTTATGTTGTGGTTGGTGAGGAAGTTATTGTTACGTGAACATTAATTGGGAGCAGAAAGAAGATGAGAGTGCATGGAAAGTCTATGTGAGGTGCAAGAGTGTGTGTGTGTGTTTAAGAAGGTCGCCTTTTTATTTTGTTAGGATGCATGATGTCTCTGCAGAGGCCTTATTAGTATATAAATTGTAGTGGTAGGTAAAAGGGGTCTCATAGGTGGGAAAATGAGAATTGGTACATGCAGTGTTTTTATACTGTGTTAGTGGTGGAAAGAAAGCATGGAAGCCGAACGGATATGGAAAATCTAAACATGCATCAACGGACGTGGGAATGTGTTTCGTGGAAGTGAAAGGGTGTGGGGGTGCATTCATGTAGGAGACCATTAATATTTTATTAAAAAGTGAATGGATATGGTGAAAATTAATCTCAGTAATAATTATTGAAGGGCAAAAGAGGAATGGGGAGGTGGAGGAAGCAAGGAGTGGTGGTGGAGGGAGCAACACCCTGAAACTAATATCGAAGCGAAGATTAAATGATAAAAGAAGACATACGGGCATTTTTTGACTGGACACTTTATTGATGATCCCAACATCATGGTTACCCTTGAGGAACTTATGTGGCCTTCTTGGTGTATTGTCCATCATGGTTACATTGTTCCAATTTCTCCTCACTTTTCCAACTTAGCTTATCTTACCCATATTGTTTCTCTACCTAATAGTCTTGCCAAATTTCTTTTAGCCCATGTGTATATTTCATTGAAGTCGTCGATCTTTTTGGCTCATCAAAACCAAACAAAAATTTGTCTAGACCATCTTGGTTTCAATTTTTCAAGAAAAAAACACCTCCTAACCTAGAAAATGTTAGCACCCTTGAAGGTATAAAGTTAGTTGTTCGACATCAAGTGTTAATGTGCAAGAGTAATGTAGGCAGCTATCATACTTACCTAAAATTTTTACTACATAAAATTCAATTTAATGAAACTGTCATACCATTCCTTCAACCAATCGAGGATCTAAATGGACTTTTTAAGGCCACAAATGACTCACTTCTAGATTTCTCTAACCTACCCTAGACTCCAATCAAAGAAGATTGATATATGGGCTAAATATCTTACATGAGATGTATTAATCTTGGGTTTTTCCTTCAAAGATTTTAAGTTACATGCCTACCATCTCCAATACGTTTCGAGATAGTTTGAATTGAGCCAAGATCTCTCATTCCCTCGATTCCATAATGTTTTTAATCCTTCGATTTTCCTTCAACAAAACTAACCTCCCTACAAAGTTATTTAGGAACTCTCCCAAAAAGCCTCTACAATTTTTCCCTCATTCTTTTGAAAATAATTGTGTAATGTTCAGTTTTTCGAGTGGTGGACTCGATGGTTTTAAACCAACCACCAAGAGTTGGTCAAGGTCAGGCTAATAAGAATTTCTCTTGATTTTCACATCGTCATGAAGAAGGCCAAAGGTATATACTCTCGATGCCTCAAGATTTTAAAGTTCAAGAATTACTATCATGTATTGTACAACCCCACACAATTAAAATATACCTTTAGAGATACTATGTTGTTAGGGAAAAAGTAAATAAAATTGAGATTCCTTTAAAGTCCAAAACTCTAGGGGTAAAACCTCTTTTCAAACATAGTGCTCTAAATACTTTCCTGTTTTTCCTTCTTTTCCCTTTGGTGTTGTCAAAAAATGGATTATTGAATGAAGGTCAGTTCGAGATATATGTTGCACCCCAAATCAACAAACAAAGATGTCACCCTCTTAAAACTATCATTTTCTTGTATCTTAACCTCCCTAAAACACTGTTATCCTCTTGGCTTACCCATATATGTCGATTTACCATCTTGTCCCCTTCCATCTATGATGAGTGGTGAGGATTACACATTTTAATTTTGTTGATCAATGTTTTCTATTTTCGATGTCTTACTAACATAATTTGTAACTTGATTTTCATATAGTCTTGACGACCCTAAAGACAACCAAACTATAAATACCACAACTATTGTTTAAGAGCATCAATGATTGAGGTTCTGCCATCGAAAACAGAAAAGAAAAATAAATTTCCATTATCTAGGCTAAAAAGTATGTTAAACTTTGCTTCATTCTCTTTCTTTCCATTTTATCCTACAAGTCAAAGTTGGGTTAGGTGTGACAAACCCATATAGGATTGTGTAGAGTCTGACTCATGTTAGGTTAGTTAAGTTGGGATCACCTCGAGTCATGTTGATTTTGGACTCACCTCGATCCTTGTTAAATTGTGTCCATCTTGCCCCAAGTTAAATCATCTACACATGAGTTGGTTCAGGCCCACCTTACGTCAATTAAGGCCCACCCAAGCTCAAGCTGATCCAAACCCACCTCTAAAAGGATTATGTTCGCTCTACCTTTATGCAGAGTTGAGTCGAATAACACCCCAAATTCTACGATGCCACGGTTTTACAAAAAGCGATAAATTTTAAAACTTTATGATAATATGAAAATGTATTTTTCAAAAACTTTAACCTTTCAACATACATAATTTATTCAAAACATAATAGTTCCAAATGCCATATCCAATTACATTATTCCAAAAGTAATTAAAATGACTAAGGTAATAAAACAACTACAATTACTTTGTTTCAAAAGTCTATACCAAAATAAATTTTTAAAGAAACTCAAATATTTCCCTCGTCATCTCACGAATCTATCATGCATCTAGAACATTTTCAATATCATTTGCTCACGTATAACACATTATACGATCACCGCCGATAATTTCATTCACAAACACACAAACATGTATGGGGTAAGCTACCGATAAAACAATTATAACAACAAGATTCATACACACTGATTATATCAACCATAATCAAACACATAACAAGATACATATCTTCTGATTATATCAACCATAATCAAACACCCTATACATGGAAGTAATAACAATAGGATTCTTAAAATGGTTAAAGATAACATAAACAATTCAAACATAATGAATTACTCGATCCTCAATCTTTAACCATTGATGTCATTCCCACATCTCACACTTAGACCCTTGGTCTATCTACCCATTAGCTTTTATGCTAACTACCTACTATAACCATTATAGTAACATCGCTATCAACATAGAAACACCTGGAACATCTCAAGTACCATGATCATCATCATAGATACACCACCATTATGAGTATCCCAGTCATGAACAACACCATAATCATCACCATATCATAACACCATAGTGTTAAGACTTCATCTCACTCCTATACTCTACCTTACCGACTGCAGTCGTTCCTACATCCCACCTATAGCCTCCCCTACAAGACATCTGTAGCCTCGCCTATAGATGAATTATAGTCTCCCCTACAAATCTACTCGAGTAGTCCTGCAATCCAACTAAGGAACATGTAGTCCTGCCACATAAGGACAAGGAACACACCTTCACCCCCACACAAGGAAGGCTCAATACCTAAACAACTCTTCCAGTGAACATAAGGCAAAAGG
Source organism: Vigna umbellata (assembly GCF_029865625.1). Classification (NCBI taxonomy): domain Eukaryota; kingdom Viridiplantae; phylum Streptophyta; class Magnoliopsida; order Fabales; family Fabaceae; genus Vigna; species Vigna umbellata. The sequence continues at coordinate 64,223,909 of NC_142168.1, forward strand.
AAGCACCTCTATGCAGATAAAACCAGGTTTGATGAGGTACAACAAGTAGACTTATCATCCACTCTCATGCTCATCAATCACATACTCAAGACTCACTAGTGCTCTACTCTCAACCACAAGTCAAACCTAACCCTAAATATAACCACTAACCTCAGTCTTTGATTATCATCACCTTCCACAGCTCCTTAGGCTTGGTCCATGTCCATTCTTCATCAAATTTGTCAATTTTCACAAACTACACTCTGATAATCAATTTTCACTTAAGATAATTGATTATCTTAATGAAACTTACCTAGAAACTCACGGAAGAACGAATAATTGATTATCATCCCAGATAATCAATTATTTTTGAAATCAATCGAAACACATCTTGGATATGATTCAGGCATTCAAATATATATACATCAACCCTAGATCACGTGGAAACATAATTAACACATCATACATGCATTCAACCATCACATACCCATGTAAACATACTCAAACACATATAATACATCACTTGAATTATCCAGATCCAATCATTGACGTGTTATACCTTCAATAACCCAATTATATTGCATATGATTATTACCACACCTTTATTAATGGGAAAACGGGCCAAAAACAATAGCAACTTAACAAAGAGTAATAATGCAATGGAAATTCAATTCTCATTCTTGTGAGAATCTACGAGGAGCACCAAACAAATAGAGCAAAAACAGAATTCAAAGCACAAAGAGACACCAACAATTTTTAACGTGAAAAATTAATCAATGCAAGGGTAAAAATCCATGAGTCCTCCAAACCAAAGAAAAAATCCATTGTGATCAATAATAGGATGCAAAAGATTTTCCAATAAAAACACCAAATGGGGTTTCCAACAGTCAAACTAACTAAGCATAAATGCTTACAAAAGATAACAAAGAAGATAAAAATTCTCTAAAACAGAGTTGTTGATGCGAGGCTGATTTCTCCCAAACTAGACCTCCATTGATGATCTGAATGGTCATAATGAAGAACCATACGTCTGACATCCATTGTCCAAAAATCAACCTGATCCAATGGTGAATGACTTCACAATGATGAAAACACCAGTGCAAATTTACAAATGAGAACAAAAAATATGAAAATTCTGTAAAACAGAGTTGTTGATGCGAGACTGATTTCTCCCAAACTAGACCTCCCATTGATGATCTGAATGGTCAGAATGAAGAACCATACGCTTGGCACCCATTATCCAAAAATCAACCTGATCCAATGGTGAATGACTTTACAACGACGAAAACACCAGTGCAGATTTTGTTTTATGCAGAAATGACTTCTTCCCTTTCTTTCTTTCTCACTTGGTTTTTTCGTCTCTTCAAATGACTCTAGTGTGCCCTAGTAATCTAACCCAACTCTTTTAAAACAAAGTGAGACATAATGGCCCATATTATTTGTCCTATTCTCCAAATAGGAAGGGAGTCCAATAACCCAACACTTACAACATATATTTGCATGGAAACCTCCAAGCATCATAACTTTGTTCTCTCTTAGCATCAAACCCTTTATTGGGATAACCCAACAAAACATACATAATACATTCATAGGAAAAACCCATCACAAATATTACCAAAAACCTATTCTCATGCACACACAAACCGTTGCCCAACAATAGCAACAAATAATCATAATCTTAATCATATTACACATATCAAACAAGTATTTTCATGCAAGTAAATCGAGAAGGCATAGCATACAACAAACAATGGTAAGCCTCCCCATACCTTGGCTAATACTAGGGTTTTATCTAACTTCAAAAGCACCATAGATCCTCCCTTGCACTAAGGTTTTCTACAACTCTTCCTCTTTTCTCTTAGAAAACGTCTTTTCTCTCCCTTATCTTTCTAAATTTTGTTTTTTTTATTTTAGGGTAACAAAATACCGACCCCATTTTACTCTTCTCCTTTTTATCTTCGTCTATTATATCTCTATCTTTTTCCTTGTAATAAAATCTCTCAGTTTATCTCTAAAACCACTAAGATTTCATTTTTTATTCTCTCAAATACTTTTTAAAATATCATAAACCACCTAATCTTTTTAAAATCCACATAATCTTTTAAAATATCTAATAATATCTAATAATGATTTTCTTTAATAATAATATCACTTTTAACCTTTAAATCTATCAAGATTATATCTCCTATTTTCATTTAACTAATTTTTAAAATAACAACAACTAAATCTTCTAAAAGATTTACATAATATCATTTTATTAAATATCAAAATTATTTAATTTGCATGCTTTTCTTTTCTACCCCCTTAATTAATTTCTACACTAATTAAATAAAGGTAACAGACTCTTTTTCCTCTAGGCAAAAATATAAAAATAAAGTAATAACATAACAATTTGTTATCAATAACACTAATTTCAAAACAAAAACTCAAAGTCTCAAAACTACTTTATTTTTAAAACCCCTATTTTCCTATATCTTACAAGTCGAGCTTACCTCAATCCAAGTTAAGCCAAGCCACTTATCACTAAGTCGAGCCAAGTCCACCTCATGCTAAGTCGAGTTGAGTTTACCTTAGGCTAAGTTGAATTAGGTCCACCTCATCCTAAGTTGAGTTAGGTCCACCTCGTCCTGTGTATATTCAAACCTAACTTTTGTCAAGTTGAGTTAGGCCCAGCTTGACCAAGTTATGTCAAGACCACCTCAGGCCATGTTGGTTTGGGTCTAGCATGAGCCAAGTTAGGTTAAGTTGACCTCGGGCCAAGGTGAGTCATGCCCACCTCTAATTGAGTTGTAATGGGTCTACCTTAGGTAAAGTCAAGTCAACTTCACCTTGGATAGAGTTGAGTCAGACCCACAATATTTTGTATAGTTAGCTCAAGCCTGCCTTAGGATGAGTCAAGTTGAGTTGGACCTACCTCTAGTTGAGTTATGAGTAGGCTTATTCGAGTCAAATCCACATTGGATCGAGTATAGCTATGTTCATATTAGAATGAATAAAGTCAAACTAGGTTGGGTCTAGTTAAGTCAATTAGATTTTGGGTCTAGTTTAGTTTGATCCACACCAAATCAAGTTAATTTGGCCCACTTCAGGCCGAGTCAAGTTATATCCACATTATGTTAGTCGAGTCAGAACCACGTTGAGTCGATGTCAAGTCAAGTTTCAATAATTTCATGCTAATTGAGGTTGTGATAAGGTCAACTATCGTTAAACCCATTTCAAACAATTTTGGGTTAAACCAAACCCAAATTAAGTTGGGCTCGAACTTTGCTCCTATGTTATAAATATTAAAAATAATTAAGAACCAATTCATAATTAATGTAAAATATTTAGAAATTAATTTTTAATTTGTAAATATTTAAGAGTTAATTAGAGTTATTAGTGAAGGCAAGCTCGTTTTGGTCTTGACCATAAACCATTTTACCTTATAGCTTTAGAATTGAGACTTTTTCAGGGAATTTTTTTTAATAAATATGAACTTCCTACGTATTTATATAGTTTTTTCTTTTGAAATTTGAACATGGTTTAGTTTGGTTCTTTCTTTTATTCTTTAATAAAAAAATTATATAATAACAAATAATGATGAATGTATAAATGTCATGATATCAAAATACATGAACTTCCTACTTATTTTATTTTTATTTAAAAACCGTGTCTTGTAAATAACTTTAAAATTATTTCGAAATACTAAAAAACATATTTTAAAGCACGAACTTTATTAAATATGGTACGATTATTATAATTTATTTTAAGGTTATTCATTATTTGTATTTTTTTAAAGTACTCTCAAACGTAAAATATCCGACACTTTGTTGCAGCTGCTTAGGACATTAAGGATAAATACATATCTCTGGATTAGTTAAACAGTCCAAAATAATTTTCAAAATCTAATTTTCAACGGAAAAAATATTGCTTTATTGGTAGGAACTTTAAATATTCAATGAGTAATGAAAGGTAAAAGTGATATTGTTGCTAATTATTATTTCTATAAGAAATACAGAATTAAAAAGTTAAAATTCTTCAATAAAAAGATATATGTATTACTTATATATATATATATATATATATATATATATATATATATATATATATATATATATATATATATATATATATATATATATATATATATATTTCATATGTAATTTATGATTCGAATAAAAATTAGGTATAGGTGTGGCTTGGGAAAGAAAGTAGCTTCACCTGTCCAACTGTGACATTACCCGGGGAACCGACCTCTTATCTCTGAGCGACACATTGAAAAGCTTGATCAACAAAGGCCAAAAGGGTCAACCTCGGCTACAAGTTTGATCACCAACTTCTAATCAACTTCATTTTCAAAATCACTTTTTTCTTTCTCCTTTTACATGTCAAACGTTCACATATAAATACTACTCGTTACGGCACTAAGGGCATAGAAAAACTATAGCAATGAAAAGAATGGAAAGAATGTTGAAAGCAGTATGCTGCATTGCATTTGTTGTACTATTGCAGAGTGTGGGAAGAGGAAGTGCTCAAGATAGTTCTTGCCTGAACAAGGTTTCAGGTTGCTTAAGGTACCTCAATGGAAGTGAAGACCCTCCTGATAGTTGCTGTGAGCCTCTCAAATCTTTGATTGAATCTGATGCAGAATGTCTGTGTAGCTTGCTGAGCAACAGAGGCACAAGGCAAGCAGAAAACGCTGGCATTAATGTCACTCAAGCTCAGCAATTGCCTGCTAGATGTGGCCAACATGTTAATCCATTGTCTTGCCTCACAAGTAAGTTTTCCTTTTAAATTTAATAGTTTTTTATCTAAGTTTTTTTTTAAAAAAAATATATTTAATTTAATTATCATCTTATTTAAAACTAGTCCATATGACTTTTTTTATTAAATTTATATTAATACTGTTTAAAAAATAAACATATCTAAATAATTCTGAACTTTTTTAATTATTTATTTTTTCGATTTCTACTCACCACACTTCCATAACCGTTTTTAGATAGACTAAATTAAGTGTAACAAATAGAAGTGAAAATAGAGTAAAGACTGAAAAAACTAATCATTTATACAATTTTACACTTGATTATTTTTTTAAATAGTGTTAATATGGGTCTAACGAAAAATAGTATATTAAGTTTTTTAAATAAAATAAAAATTGAATTGAATATATATATATATATATATATATATATATAAATCACATTAAAAAGTTTTCAACTTTTAAAAAAAAAACTTATTAATATAACTAATAACTTCATAAGAAAAAAATAAAGCCTACTTATTTAGAATTTTGAAATTTTTAGAGATGAAAAATATTATATACATTTTTTTAGCATACACTCTTTTCCATTTATTAAAATGAAAAAGATGGTTGTTAAACATACCATAAAATCTATTTATTTATTTTTTTTAATAAACTTCAATTCATTAGGGTGTTAGAAATTATAGTAAGGTTAATAATCATTTGTTGAAAAATACCTTCTTTTCATTCCACTTTATATGATGGGAGAAAAAATCTCAAAATTTATTATTCTTTTATAAAATTAATATTGCGTTAAATATTTGTTTTAACTATTATCTGTACTCTATGCATTAAGAATAAATAAGTAATTAATTAAGGAGATAAATGGATTTTTATTAAGTTATATATTTTTTCTACGAAAAAAAAATATTAATATGCCACTCCTTTAATGTTTGATAAGTGAAAAGGGTGACAATAATTATGTATGAATAAATATTAAATATTATTACTATAATTAAAGTAAAAGCCTTCATCAATATCTTGATAATTGTTGCCTGTGTCATTAGAATTGGATATATGAAGGGATAAATAAATAAAAGGGTTAAAACATGAAAAAATAATCTGGTTGTCTATAAATAGCAGAAAACAGCTTTAGATTATTATTAAGAAAATCATATGTACAAAGTTTAACAAATTTTCTATGTGTTATTTTAGGTTCACCTGGCCCAACGAACTCGGAACAAAACTCAGCAACAAAGTTTATGCACGTGTCAAATGGAATTTTTATGATAATTATATTTTGGTCAATTATTGCACGTGTATAACCAGCATTGGTTTTGAGACATTATCAAAGTCGTGCCAGAGATTTTAATATATACATTTTTCGTATCTATATAAATATATAAATTCAGATGTTATTTTTTTCTTACATTTTTCTCGGCGTTTTATCTTTAAATTTTAATGTATGATATCTAAACTATTTTGTAGCTAAAATAGAAAATAATGTTGACATACTAATATGCTCTAGTAATTAGTTACTCTCCAGGAAACATAATAAATATAAAAAATTAAAATCAAAACAACAAATAAAAAGACTAGTATTTTTGTATAAACATTTTATAAGGAAATATTTATTTATAACTTTCTCTATAAAACTTCAAATAAAGTGACTTTTGAATCTAGCGTATCTAAGTCTAGGTTTTCATACCAAAGAATTTATTTATAAATTTAGAATTTAAAAATTCATGTGACGTAAAATAAAATTTGACAGAATTTATATTTAAATAAAAATGCGATAAAAAACAGTTTGCATTTAAGATTAATTATTTTTCTCTTAAAGAAGTAAATGACATTCTAATAATGAAATGGAAGGTTTAAAGTTACGTATTCTTCTATTTAAGTTGTTCACAAGAAGTTTAAAAAGAGAGAAATCATATTTTATGGAGTAATATTTAATAAGAATAGGAAGAAAATAAAACTTAATTGTAACTCTAATCAATTGAAACTAAATGACTAAAAATTTATATGACTAAGAAAAGGAAAAGAAGAGGAGAGGAGAATAAAGCTTTTCTTAAAAATGTAGTTGTATTTAGAGACAAGTCTTTTCACAAAAAGAAAAAAATATTAATATTGCAAAGGAAATATATTCTTTTCATCCTTGCAATTACATTTGAAAGGTTGCAATCGAAGAAAATTATATATATATATATATATATATATATATATATATATATATATATATATATATATATATATATATATATATATATATATATATATATATAATTTAACTTTATCCTTCTCATAGCATGAATAGTAACTAAGAGTAAAAAAATCATCTTATTCTTATCAAGAGTTAAGAAAATATGTTAGAGATATGATTTTAGCTCTCTTATTTCTATTCTTTACAATTGGGATCAAATAATAGGTTTATAACATATAATTTTCTTATTTTAAACCTGTATTAAACCTAAAATAATGTGTTTCAATTGAAAATGAAGAAAATTTTAAATTTGTTTTATTATATTCTAACATCTATTTTATGAGGTGTGGTGGAAGTTTCATATCAACTAAAAATAAGACTAATTTAAAATATAAAAGTGAGTACTCATCTTATTTTATAAACTGATTTTATGAAATTGAAATAAATCTAAAGTTTACTTTTTTTTAATAAAAATATAAGTGATTTATCTTCATTCTAATCTTTACAAATCTTTTTCATAATGGTTTTTTAACGAAATTATTAAGAGAATCCATAATTACTATAAATTTTAGTTGCAAAATTTGCAATAATTAAATTGATGCGAAAATCAAATATGAAACAAAGTTCATTATAAGTTTAATAGCGGTAGATCAAATAATTAATTTACATTGAGGTTTTAAAGTGTTTACAAAAATTAACTTAATTAGTTGACTAAAGAGCTAATTGTAATTATTATAAGTTAGTTAGGGACAGGGACTAATTTACAATTATGAAAAATATTTAGAAACTAAGTTGAAAAATAATAACAATTAAGTAAGGATCAATTTAAAAATTACTGAAAAATATTTTAGGTCAATTTGTAATTTTAAATAATTCTAGAGGCTTATGTACGATTATGAAAAATATTTGAGTTAACAGGAAACACTCAAATTTTTCTTCTGGATATGATATATACTAAATTTTGGAATCAAAATGGATATATACTAAATTTTGGATTCAAAAAATAAGTCGAACATAACATAATAATTAATATTTGTTTTCATATTATATAGATAAAAAAAGTGTTACATGGTTATTATACCCTTTACTCTTCGACCAAATCTGACATCCTTTGAAAAATTATTATTAATATTAATTATATATATATATATATATATATATATATATATATATATATATATATATATATATATATATATATATATATATATATATATATATTTTGTAAGATTCCGAGAAAATATGGGTTTTAAAAATAAAGTAGTTTTGAGACTTTGAGTTTTTGTTTGGATATTAGCATTCTTAAGTGTATATTTTTGTTAGAATATAATTGTTATATTTTTTCTTTATTTTTATATTTTGTCTAGGGGTAAAAGGGTCTTTAATTTTATTTAATCGGTGTAGAAATTAATTAAGGGATGATTTTTTGTTTAGAAACTCTAAATTAAAGAAAGAAAACAGAGGAAGAAAGAAGATTAGCGTTTTGGGAGAAGGAGAGAGAGAGACATGAAACTCTTAGTATAAAGGAAGATTGATGGTGTTTTAGGGTTGTAAATAAAGTCTTAAGATTGACCAAGGTATGAGAAAACTTACCTTTGTTTGTTTATGGTTGTATGTTATATGTGTTCTTAATTATCTTGATTGATAATCCTTGTTTTGATACATGAGTATATGATTATGACTATTTGTGGTTATTGTTGGATAAAAGTTTGTGTATGAATGGACATAGGGTTTATGTAGTATTTGAGATGAGTTTTTCCTATGATTGTATTATGTGTGTTTTGTTGAGTTATCCCAACAAAGGGTTTGATGCTAAGGGAGAACAAAGTTATGATGCTTGAGGGTTTCCATGCAAATATATGTTACAAGTGTTGGGTTATTGGGCTCCCTTCCTATGTGGAGAATAGGTCATATAATGTGAATCATTAAGTCTTACTTTATTTTAGTGGAGATGAGTCAGATTAGTAGGACACATTAGAGTCATTTGAAGAGAGAGAAAATGCAAGTGAGAGAGAAAGGAAGAGAAGAAGTCATTCCCACAAAACAGAAAACCTGCACTGGTGTTTTCATTGTTTTGAAGTCGGTCACTGTTGGCTCGGGCTAATCTTTGGACAATGGGTTCTAGAAGTATGGTTCTTTATTATGACCATTCGAATCGTCAAACAGAGATTTAGTTTGGGACAAAATAGCCTCGCATCAACAGCTTAGTTTTGGAGAATTTCATAAGATCTGCATTGGTGTTTTCGCCATTATGAAGGTGTTCACCGTTGGATCACGCTGATTTTTGGACAGTGGGTTCCGATTATCAATCGAAGGTGTAGTTTGGAAGAAAACATACTCGCATCAGCAATTCTATTTTAGAAAATTTTCATCTTCTTGGTTCTCATTTGTAAGCATTATGCTTAGTTAGTTTGGCTGATCGAAAACACTAGAGGATTATGAATCCTATTCTTATTACTACTATGTATGAGATGTTTGATTATAGTTGATATATACATAAGGTATGTATCTTGTTGTGTGTTTAATTATGGTTGGTATAATCAGAAAATATGTATCTTGTGTGTTTGCTTATGGTTGATATAATTAGTATGTATCTTGTTGTTATGATTTTTTTTATCGGTAGCTTATCCCATACATGTTTTTGTTTGTGTGTTTGTGATTGAAATTATCGGCGATGATCTTATAATGTGTTATACGTGAGCAAATAATGTTACAGATGTTCAAGATGCGTGATTGACTCGAGAGAAGATAGGGAATAACCTTGAGATTCATTTAAAACTATTTTTTTTACAAGTTAAGACAATATAATTAGAGTATTTCCTTCGTTATTTTACAAGTTAAGTAAGTTTTCACGTTATAATAAATTTTGAATTTTATCGATTTTTAATAATCTGTGACATCTCAGAAATAAGAGTGTTACATATATCATATATATATATATATATATATATATATATATATATAGATACATACATATATATATATATATATATATATATGTATCTATATATATATATATATATATATATATATATATAGATACATACATATATATATATATATATATATATATATGTATGTATATAGGTTTAAACCCTCATATCGGCCTCATATTTGTTGAGGAATCTCAAGTGAGTCCTCGTATTTGCAACTGTTTGAATTAGATCCAAATATTTAAAAAATTGAGCCAATTAAACCTTATCCATTAAATTTATGTCAAAATATTTTATTACGGAAATTTTTATTTAATTTAAGATATTATGTCGTGACAAAAGGTTTTACTTATTTTCATATTAGGAATTTATTTATTTTGAGGGTTTCGATACCAAAACCAACTTGTCTCCAAAGACATTATCGTCATCCCGAAGTCGCCGTCACAGCCAGGCTCTACCGTCCCAATTTCACACCCCATAACGCTAAGCTCCCATTAGTTATCTACTTCCACGGTGGCGCCTTCTAGATCTCTTCCCCCTTCAACCCTCTCTACCATAACTCCATCAACAAATTCATTGTAGTAAATCCCTAATATGGGCAAGCACCTTTCTTTCTCCCCATCTCTGATTCGGGTCGCGGACAACCCCAACCCCCTGAGCCTTCTGCTGGATAACCGTCAAAGAGCGAGGAATCTTCTTTGGCCTCACCTTGGCCTGCCACTTCTAGAGGCGCGTTTGGGTCCTTTGGGGGACAACCCCTTGGCTGCGAAGGGGAGACAACGGTTATTATTAATAGTATAATAATAATATTAATATCAAAATATTAACAATAATGATAATAATAATAATAATATAATAATTAATTTTATTTTTATTTTTATTTTTATTCTAAATTATATATAGATAAATAATATTAGTAATAATAATAATATATTAATAATTTTATTAAGAATAACATTAATAATAATATAATTATTATTATTTTTAGTTTTAATTTTGATTTACAATTTCAATATATATATATATATATATATATATATATCATTTTCTTTTTTTCATATATATAAATATATGAATTAATAATAGGAGAGATAATCAATTCTACTTTTTAAATAATTTTCTACTTTTTACATAATCGATTCATCTCGCCTACATAGTTATTATTAATAATAATATAATAATAATATTATTAATAATATAATAATAATATTATTAATAATATAATAATAATATTATTAATATTAATGTTATTGATAATAATGATAATAATACAAACACTAATAATAATATTATTAACAATAATATTAATAATAATGATATTATTATTAATAATAATAATTTTATTGAGAATAATAATAACATTAATAATTGCATTATTAATAATAAAATATTACTAATAATAATAATATAATAATATTAGTTTTCATTGTTTTTCATTTTAAATTACAACTTCAATATATATATAATTTTATTTTCTTATATATAAATAAATAAATGATTTTTCTTTTTTATTATATATATTTTAATTATTATAATTATAATAATAATATTTTTGTAATTTTAAATAAAAATTTTAATTTTATTTTAACATAATTTTAACTATTTATATTTAACTTTATATGCATTTATCTTTAAGGATAAAATGGTAATTATATAATTTTATTCATTAAAACATTTTTTCTATTCTCTCTTATCTATCATATTACACATAAACTTTCTTTTTCAAATCCCTTCGTTCATGCTTTCAAATTTGTTAATCCAAACAACACCATAATCTCGTCTTCATGTTCTCAAATTCATCCTTTCGCTCTTCCTCAGATGATTTCTCCAATCCAAACACTACCTAAAAGATCATAATGGTAAATATGTTTAAGTTGAAGAATGTTTTTTTTACTTATTGTATGTATTGTGTCTAGGTAACTAAAGTTAAAGCTTCATCTCAATTCATTTGAAAAGGATACTATTACAATAATGAATTCCTACATATTGACAAACATCTTAATGGTTAAGCATTTATTAGAATTTTCATATATTAAGTATATATCATCCTTACAATTTTTGAAAATCAAATTGTTGAATGGTTGAAAAGGAAATACATGATACACAAGAAGCAATATAGTCTTATTTATTACCAAGAACTTCCAAAGTGAAGAATGGCAAAGATATTTGACGACATGAAAATATTTTGCATCAAAGGTCAAGTAATACAAGTGTAACTATATATGTCAAGACCTAAATGAAGAAAAAACAAGAGAGACGAGAGAAAAAGAAAAAATGTTGAAACATTGTTAAATCTATTATTGAAAAGAAAAGAGATAGAGAGAAAAGTTTGAGCTTACATTATCATATCCATCTTGTTAGAGAGTAGTATTAGGTTGAGCGAAACCATTATAAATCATTCATTGTGTCAAGTGAACCTTGTGATCTTGTACTCTTCTACATGACAAAATTACCTTTATTGTAATTGTGAGTTCTTAATCTTAGGAGGAGAGTGAGACATGATATTTGGAGATGTTGAAATCATTGTAACTTGGAGAGGTTGATACTCATGCTAGTCAAATGTGTTGATTAGTGAATTTCTTAAGCAAATTGCTTAAAGAACTATATGTAGCCTCCAATAGGATATAAATCCTTATTTGCATTCTTCTCTTCCTTACTCCTTATGTTATTTGTGTTTGTTGTAATATGTCTGCGTGAAAAGATCTTCAAATGTCTATAGGCTATATTCAACTCCCTCCCCTCCTTCTAGGGCCAATTTGCACCAATAAAATAATCTTATCAAAGCTTATATGGTAGGTTTCAAAACTCTAGTTAAAGTAGTTATTACTTTAATTATTCTTTGTTAAGTGTATTTCTTTCCCTCACATTTTGACCGAGATCTATATTGTCACTTTCAAGGAAACACTTTAGACTATACCTTAATTATCCTATAAAACATTCTTAAGTTTCACAATTAATGGTCTGTTTGGTCTACCAAGGAGGAGGTTCACTAGGGAAATATGACACCACTCTCTACTCAAAACCTTAATAATCTCACCTTTCAAGGGTGGGTCCCTTCCACGTTGGTACACTCCCCCTCTAGTAGAAGCATTCAAGTACCTCTTTTCGTATTGTCGTTCATCTTAATGAAACACGCTTTACTTGGAAGCCTTTGCTAGGAAGACTTTCGATACAAGGACTATTGTACTTGTTTAAGCCCAAACTGTCTCTGATATCATATTTTGGGTCTATTGAGGAGGATGTTCATTGGCAAGATACAACATCAATGAGATCTAAGTCTAACTAGATAAAGAATCGACATCACTCTCTACCCAAAACCTTAAGGTAATAGGTTAATGGATCTTCAACCTTATATGGTGTTCTACTTTCTCATTTCTATCCAATGTGAGACTTAGACTCACTTAGAATTCTAACATGGTCAAGCATCAATACCACAAATAATTTCCTTGTGTATAGATTGAATAAGGTTATTTTTCATAGACCTCCTTATCTAAGAAGGCATCTCTAAATGGCTTAACTTCTAAATTAGAATAAGTTTAATTCAAAATATTTTTATAAAACTAAAACAAATTAGAATTTTTATCAAAGTATACAAGAAATTTTTTTAAAAAAATTTACCCTAATTATATCAAACAACTAATCTAAAATGTCAAAATTTTAATATCACAAATATAAAAGTAAACCAAAACATCTTTAAAATGTTTGTCATATTAACAAAGCTCTAAATATTACTTGTAGTATATAATTTCCATTTGATCTTTGTAGCAAGACATTTTCCACTAGTGTAGAAAGGGCTTTAGACGTTTGTTATTTTGGACTTTTAACGTGAGATCCTGATTTGACGTTTTTATGGGTGACGTTAATTGGACGTTGGACCTATAGAGTCCGACGTCTATAAAGACGTCGGATTACACCAAAACCGACGTTTAAGGGCACTATAGACGTCACACATGGCATTAACCGACGTCTACTACAACTCGTGTCTTTGGGTAGCGTAGTAGCACCTTCTTCCTTTGCTAGTTTCCTCATAAGAAAAGCTTGGGTCTTTTGGATCTCTTATGGCATTTCAACCCAAAACCGAATCTGGGTCCTTGCCTAGTTCAATTCCAACCGCCAATGAAAAAGAATACGGTGACATGAGAACTAGGCAAGGAACCAGGTTCAATTTTGGGTTGAAATGCTATAAGAGATCCAAAAGACGCAAGTTTTCTTACGACAAAACTAGCAAATGGAGAAGGTGCTACTAGCTACCCAAAGACACAAGAAAAATTGCACCAAAACACAACAAAAACTCATTTTAATCGGTTCAAATGGAAGATAATCCATCAAAGACTAATTTAATCACAGTAAAAGTAAGTTTAAACGGTTCAAAAGAGATAAAACGCACTTAGAAATTCAATGCCGCAAAGAGATAAAACGCACTTTTTACATTCCAACGCTCCCTTTTTGGAGTCTAATTCTACGAATTGACGTGGTTTAAAGTATATACGTCAGTTATGCACTTATAACTGACATCTAAACGTCGGGGCCCCCATGAACCGACATCACCAAGGCCAACTTATTTACCAAAATGCCACCGGTAAATTTTTTATGTTGGATATTGTGTGATCCGACGTCTAAGGGGTGACGCTAAAGGCCATTTTTACACTAATGTTCGAAAGCTGAAATATTATCTTTCATATTTCAAAGTCATGATGTTCATTCACATGAGGGTTAAATATGTTTGTTCTAGGATGACATTTTAGTTTAAATATGTCAAACGATGTAAACAACTTAAACATAAAATGGTGTAAAAGACGAATTCCAATTTTTGCATCAAACTTTAGAGACTAAAAATATATTTTACCTCAAAAGTAACACAATAAACAAACCAACCAAATACATATCTTCTTTATTGATTCTCTTGCTAAAAAATGAACAACTCTAATATTGCATGTTGGAAAACATGTTTTACACATACTTATTTCTTCATTATGTAACATGTGAGAGATTTCTTTAGATAATTACATTTCATTTATATGAATGACAACAAAAGCATATAATTAAAGGTCATAATTTTGGGGTATAACGATTTTGCTTCCTATTGTCGCAACCGAAACCGTGACGCTTATGTATATAGAAGTCTTATTGATTGAGAGGGTAGAAATTATATTTTTGTGTTTATTAATTTCTACTACGTTATAAATTTTTTTATTGTAACACCATATTTGATATAGAAAAAATCAATACACATCTACTCTTTCTACAAATAACTACCATTATTTTTTATTTATAATTATATATTATATAAATTTTAATGACCCAAATTAGAAAATATCACATTACCAATTTGTCTATCACATTATTAACAAGTAGAATCATGAAATTATGCATATACTTAATATATTTATAGTCCTTTGAGAATTTGGTTCAAATATTTTTCAGAAGAAATATAATTATTACATCCATATGACACACACACACCGTTTAAGAGCTTTGTGACATCACTTTTATTTCCTTCACAAGATAGCATATGTAACATCCCAATAAATAGTAATTACCATTAATTAGAATTAATTACAATTAACAGTAAACAGTCAACAGTCTTTATAGCTAAACAAGAACACAAGCCAAACGGCTAGGAGTTTCAGTGCTACAAAGTCGAGCCCCAAAAATTTAAAACGAACGCTAATAACGAACGGTTTTACAACAAGTAACCGAACGTCCTAAAACAAAACTAAAACCACTAACAACTACTAAAAGCGAGCGGTCTACTGCTCGGCCTTAACCTCCACTTCGACTAGGTTGGCGTCCTCCAAATTTTCTTCTTCCAGCATAGCCTCAAGTGGCGCCTCTCCATCTGCTCACATCCACAACGGATGATCATTGCATTAACAAGACGGACGTACATAGACAGTAGACAACACAAGGAATTGCAAGGGTAAGCTTAGGTAATTTAATTCATACATATCACATACAATTTAACATAAGAATTTAACACACAAGACATGCATCAATACATCAAAGCATAATATAAATCATCCAACTATAATAAGACCGACCGTCCGGACTGTGTGAATCCATGTAACCGCAGGCGTTCGTGCACCCGGTTGGTGTAGTAACTGGAACCCTCATCAGCTGCCAACCGAGGTTAACCCTTATCAGCCCAAAGTACTATGTAGGACTAGTGCCTCCTGCCATTCCCACGCATGAACTACTCTCCTCTACATGAGGATGAGCAATCACGGAATATCAGGATGAACAGCCATCAGCGATTTTACCATGGTCATACTACACTACTCATCAAAATCAATCATAGAGACGTTCCTCCTTGGACGCTCGTTCAAATTCAAAACTCATAATCTCATCTCATATACGGTTCGCACATTTTATAATTCCCTCAACATCACATTTTCATTCTTAGTTACACTTCTTTAAAAAGACGAACGTTAATTAACTGTATAGACGAACGCTATTTGAGATCGGGACGAACGCTATTTAGAATTCAGAACGAACGCTATTCGTGATCGGGACGAACGCTATTTAGAATCAAGACGAACGCTTTCAAAAATCAATAATTATTCAATTTGCACGAGCGCTGGATAGGAGACCTTGCGCGATTTAGAACTGACGCTCGTTATAAGGCCGAGCGTTATTTCGGACGAACGCTTGGTAGAATACCATGCGCCGTTTAAGACGAACGCTCGACATAAGATCGAACGCTATCAGAGACGGACGCTCGACATAAGGTCGAACGCTATCGAAGACTGACGCTCGACATAAGGTCGAACGCTACCAACCATTTACCTTTTTGAACGAGCGTTCGGTCTAAGACCGAACGCCACTTAGGACGAACGCTCAATTAGCATTTCAAATGGGGACGCTCGTTCTAAGACAGAATCCTTTCCAAATGAAAGAATTTCACTTTAATTCAAATTTAGAGAAAACGAACGGTATATGACCGTACAAGGACGAGCGTAATTGATCAATCAGAGAAATGATATTTTTCCAGACTTTTCAGTTTAAAATGACTTTACAGATTTCATACGATTCATAACTTATGATTTTCCTCCACCATAAATCTCATACAGTACAGAATTCATATTATCATTTCATCTCATATAGAATTTAATCATATTCAAGATCATACGTTTCATTCTCAGCATACAGTGCAACCAATCTTACAAATATACATCCAGTACAACAACAGAGTTCGTTCACGCATGCTTAAACCATCAAACATTTCATACATTTCAGACATCCAT
>NC_142168.1:64241087-64327409 GCF_029865625.1 Vigna umbellata
GGGTGCAGATGTTTCAATCACCCAATGCTGCTAATCAGCTTTCGATATGCAAACTTCTCATCAAAACAATTCGTTTACTCTTCTTGTCTCGCTTAGCCTGCTTCTCTACTTACTTTATATAACAATCTCTTTTCGTCTCTTCATAACATATATTTTTGTTATTTAGTTAACTATTCAAACTATAATGGATATGTTGCAACATAACATCTACCACTTTCTTTTAACTAAATACTTCATATAATTCATTGTATGGATTACCATCACTTCCTTTTATCAAAGACCAACGCATACAAAACATAAATAGGTTAATTTTATCATAAAACACTTTTTTATTTTAATGTTTTTCAAAGTTGTGTGTTTCCTACAGATAACATGTCGTTTTAAGGATTTGTTCTATGTGCACTTAGGCTTAGGTAAAAGGTCAAAAAGGTTCTTTAATTTTTAGGCTGGTTCATGTTTAGCAATATTTTTGCTATGGTTAAATTTGCACACTTCTATTTTAGATATAACAATAAAAGTAAAAATAAAATAAAAGGAAAGTCAGCAAAGATATTAGGGCATTCATCTCGCATTAACTCTGTATGAAAGATTAAACTTCATCAATCAAACTGCTGGATTAGTTGTTTTCTTCTAATTTTAAAGCTAGTTAGTTCATTAAATAATTTCGTAATATATATATATATATATATTTTAAGTGAAATGATTTAAGTAAGTAAGTATCGAAAACTGATTTCTAGATTTAAGATAAAAAATATAATGTTGAAATTTTTTTAATAAAAAAATATATCAGTAAAGGATGTAGAAGTAAAATTTATTTAAAGAAAATTTTATCAAGTTTGGTCATGTATAATGCCAATTTTGTAGATACTAAAGTTATCATAATACTCTTAATCGTTGATTTTTTTATGATAAAATTAATGAACCCGCACTTTATTTTCTAAATAGAAAAATCAAATCCCAAGAAATAATTATTTCTCTTTTTATTGATGTAATATTATTTTGGTAAATTTACTTTGGAGTCTCTACTTGTTAAATCATTACGTAAATTTAACCAGTTTTACTTAAAGTTTATCTATCAGTTTAACCTGAAGTGGTTAGTATTAATACCAAAGCCTTAGATAAATAAATATATTTATACCAACTGTATAATCATTATCCAAAATTTTCTAATTTTAATGAACAATAGGTTGAATTTCTTGCAATTCCCTTTTCAAAATAAGCAGATTTTGGTTTTTTTGTTTAATTTTATTATTTACAAAATTATACTACTTTAATAATAAAGTTCTTATTACTACTTTAATATAATATATATTACTAATTGTCTATGAATATTTTTGAGTTCAATATCTATTTCATTCGGTTTTCTTGGCCTCGAGGGGTTTTCATTGACACGATAGTTAATGAGCATTAATTATATAAGGAAATAAATAGTTAACTTTAATATGAAGATAATTGAATCCTTAAATTTGGATCAAAGAACTGGTAAGATGTTGAATCATTGATTATGTAAGCAAAGTAATGATTGGTCAATAACTAAAACAATTTGAATAACAAAATTGAAACAACATTAGGTCGTATGATCATTGGATTTTGATGGAGGGACGAACCTACAGCAGTTCCTATATATAGGCTTGACTACTTTATGTTGGGTAAATAATTGCTAAATCATGTTTTGGTCTGCTACCATTCTTTCCTAATTGCTTCAATGACCAACATGCTTTCTCAATTAGGTTAAAGCTAAACTCTCCTTTTGACCCTAATATAATACAATTAATACTTATTGAATTTAATTAATCGGTAATCTGTCTTTCAAATCACTTTCAATCGAGTTAATTAACCTCCAAATTTAATAAAAGGGTAAGATTAGATTGAAGTTCAACTTCAACCTATGTAAAAGGATATCCTCCTCCATAAAACTCAAACACGAGATAGTTTGAGAAATTATTCGGTAAGCATGCCCACATAATAATGAGAAGGTAGAAGTTTATCTAGAGCGCTGTAGGGTTTAATGCTTATTTTATAATTTTGATGCAATTAAGGAGAAATAAAAAGAGGTATTGTTTGAGAAAAGAAATGAAATGGTGACAAAGATGTGTAGATTTGGTTATATATATATATTAGGTTGTGAGAAAACAAAGTAAAATTTTCTTCTTTTCTTTCCCCTTTTGATGAGAAAAGTAGAATCACTAAGAGTGTGTTGGGCAAATAGAAAGATGATGCAAAAGCATTGGTATGCGTTACCCTTTGCTACGTAACTTTGCTTTTGATATCCCTTCCTTAAGTCATTACTCAACACCCAACTAATATCTTTGCATGATCACCTTCTTTTTTGGATAAAGCCTCCATAGGCCCCCCCCCCCCCCCCCCACCTTTCCACCTTTTACATTTCTTAAAAATTCTTATTTCTAAACCTAAATTTCATAGTGCTATACTAAAAACTTTTTATTCATTAACCCAATCAATATTCAAACCCTAGCTTCAGTATTTACAAGAGCATGTAATTTCACCATTCACCATAATCCATACGTTTAGACAAAACAAAACTTATTTTAACCTATAAATGATTAATATTAGTTACGCAAGAGCACACAATTGTTTTATGTATTTTTCATTAAAATTAAATTAACATATAAGTTAATTTTCTTAGTTAATAACGACAACAGTTATGATAATAATATAATGGGAGTTCTTGGTACTATTATTGCACCTTGAACAGTCCAAAGAAATAGTGTTTTTATTTAGTTTAAAGAATGGGAGTTCTTGGTTTTGGTGTCTCGATTAACGAAAGTAATCTTAGAAAGTTGTCTTTGTTTTGGTATGTTTTTCTGTGCAAGTATGATGGTGATAAATTTGTTGTAGTATTTAGTATTATTGTTGGATAGTTAGGTTGGTGGTAGGGTAATTTTGAAAACGTAATTTAGGGTAAAAACAAAAGGATGTTTGAGTACGTAGCGTTGAAGCCCAAATGAGGCATGGCATGGGCTATATTTGTAGGGCTAACAAGGTTTTGGGTAAGCTGCGACTTAACTTTATTTAACACGCCTAACGGTAAAAAGTAACCAAAAATCCTTCTACACACGTGAATCTCCTCACGCATCTGCATATTTCGCTTTAATAACCCTAAATTTTCCTTCTTTAGTCTTTATATTATCATTTGCACTTCCTACTTTCTCTCATACACTTCCACATCTATCTTTTCTTAAATACCAATTTCTTTCTTCTTTTTCTTAATTCATTTTTAGTTACACTAATTAATTACCCTTTTCATCCATCTAATTTCAACTGAATATTAATTCAGGTCTTCAGGCCTTTTATTATTCAAATTTAACATTTTTTTTCTACTTTCAAATTTTTAGATTTTTCAGTGAAAGTGGGATGTGATATCCTTTTAAAAGTTTTGAGAACAGAAATTTACTAAAAAAATTAGTACAAATAATTTTTTTTTTGTAGGATTT
This sequence comes from Vigna umbellata, assembly GCF_029865625.1. NCBI lineage: Eukaryota > Viridiplantae > Streptophyta > Magnoliopsida > Fabales > Fabaceae > Vigna > Vigna umbellata. The sequence continues at coordinate 64,244,543 of NC_142168.1, forward strand.
GAAAATCAAGTTTGAAGTGAGGAGGATTTGTTATATTCATCACTTCGGAGGAGAAAATTGATATTTTGGTTGGTGAGTTTTTAAAATAAAAAATCGCTGACTTAATATATAAATATTTTCAGTAGAAAATGGTAATTTTAAATATTTTGGAGTTGAGAAAATTTTGTAAGGCGACCAAAGTGGATGGGTTGATGAAAAATATAGATGTAACATTAAAACAATCCGAAAACTAAAATAACACAAGATTAGAAATAAAGGGAAAATGTAATTAAGAATTCTATTTATGGTCATTTTAAATTTTCAAGATGGTATTGATTATTATTTTCTTAATATATCCTTATTATAAAAATAAAATAAAATAAACAGTAATTGGTTATGAAAATGTTTAATAATAAACGAAAAAGATAGATAATTGTTTGAATATTATGAATAACTTCAACATAAATGAGCGGTAAAAACTGAAGCAAACAATTATTAATTACCATTCATTATTTATTTTAAATGGACTTTTTTCAATAAAAAGAAACCTCATTATTAGCTAAATAACAAAAGGTACTGGTGAAATGGTGAATAGTTAATTTATTCAATCAATTCTTGTTAGTTTAATTAGTCAAGAGTTTAACTTCCTATCGAAAGTGTTGCATCTGAAAAAAAAAATTCTGGCTTTTTTACGTAAATCTATTTAATTCGCCTTATATTGATTAGCATTTAAAGTGAGTTTTATTGACAGAGAATTTAAGAGAGAAAAAAAACACAGAAACATAGGAATAATATTGAAGGTCTGAAAAGACAATTTTCCTTGAGAATGAACATTATGGTGAGCAATGCAACACGTCCTTTATTACCATGGGAAAGGAAGCACCTATATGAAGGAATATAGGGTCCCTACCTATAATATATTCTACATATTATAAAAGTCTAACACACACAGTAATCACTGACCTTTGATCCTCGTGTTTCTGTTTAATTATTCATTTGTGAGTTAATTTTGACTATACTACTCTAATTAAATATCCATCTCATTTTTGTCATCAACACAATATCCTACATTGAGACCAACAAAATATTCAAAACTAATCAATCAATTTCCCATGGGAAAATGACATCTAATCTTTCCTTCAAACAAGATAAAAAAAAGGGACCAAATCACAGTGTTGATTAAAAGGTTCTACGAGACTTGAGGGAGTCCAATACTTCAAATTTTCAAGTCAAACAAGGTGAATCCAAAATTTCACATTTTCCTATTAACCATGGAGCATGCAAATATATATAATAATTGAATAATTAGCTTAGTGTGATAGTTGAGTAAGTATTAATATACGATAAAATCGACTTCCTAGGGTTCCCGACAGCATTGGAAACACTGTAACACAAACAGATGTATATATAAACATAGTAATATAGTAATTATTTGGAAGTTGTGATATCCGAATTCTTATGGTTATTTTTTTAATACAAAAATGGTAACGGCGATGGTCCGGGAATACAGCCCTGACATTTCGTTTTCTCAAGTTATCAAATTGGTTGTTTGATTAAGGACATGGATTATTATATGTCCCCATTTGTCAACCATATTCCTAGAAAATAAAAATTAGGGTGCGGAGTTTGTGAAGATTGGAGACAAACTATAGTTTTTTGTATAGCACAATTAATGTTTTAAGAAAAATGTGAGAGTTTAGAACATAAATGTGCTGTGGTTGTATGTTAATTATTTTGCTAGAGATTTGTGCCTTAGAAGCATCTAAACTTTGTCTCTTTTCAAATGTGTATTTTACATTATAAACTAATCTTGGTCGTCCATGTCCCGTGCTCAAGGAGGAATCTTAATTATATATTCTTTCTTGTAATTCAAGCTCTTACCTCATTAATTGTTAACAGTTCAGAATTTCCGTATATAAATACGCTTTTCTTCAATAGGATTTATCAATATGTTGCTATCTTTTCAACAATATTACGAGTAGTACATTTATATTTTTTTAACATCCCAAAAATTATAATACGAAATTACAATGAGACATCACATAATAACAAGATAGAACCGTCACCGTAGGAAAATTATCTTACAATTATCCTAAAATCACCAAGAAATTTAAAGCTTTACAAAATTCCTATACTGGTACAAACTTATATACAAGACCGAACGGTCTTATACCTACTTAGGTGGATCCTTTGTTTCCAGCAATTGCTCCAGTGAAAACTCCTCTCCATCTGTTCACACTCACAGGGTAATCATCGCAAGGAAGGATACCGAACAGACCACATGACAAGATAGGAAATAAGGGTAAGCTAGTGTAATTTAATTATAAAACACATTTAAATATTTCATACAAGTTCAAACAATACAATATTGAACGCTACTTCATGCTAGCACCGAATACAAGTAATCATATACAAAATGAACATCATAATACATATATACACCGAACACTATGACTTGACTATCCGGATTGTATGAATATGTAGCTACAGTCGTCCTTGCACTTGTGGTAGTGTAACAACTGACACCAATCAAGCTCCTACCCAAGGTTAATCCCATAATACCTACCTCGGCACCCTGAGGTGGTAGGACCTCATGCTATTCTCACAAATGAAATATCTCTCTCTATGTGAGAATGATACTCATAGAATTTCAGGATGAACGCCAGCTTAGCATATCCATATTCATACTTTACAATTCAATAACCATCCACGAGATATTCCTCCTTGGAATACTCTTTCATATCCATATTACACATCATAACATACTTCAATACCATCATACTTCCTCATCCATAACACATTTAAGTAAAATCAAACCGAACAGTAAAACCAAATACCACCCCAGTACATAACCGAAAGGTAACGACTACCACTCATAAATATGATCGAACGGTAAATTTGAAGAGTAAGGCTCAAACATGAGCCGAATACAATTTGAGGGTCAAACACTAGAACAACCGAACACTTAGAGCTTAGACCGAATACTAAGAACTTAGACCGAACACCTAGTGTAAGACCGAGCAGTCTTTCATTATCCATAGAACAGGACCGAATAATCCATACTAAGTAAGGCTGAGGAAATGGCCGAACACTATTAAGGACCAATCACCAAGGAAAGACCAAACACTAATACAAGTCCGAGCACTACCAAGATAAAGTGCCCACCTAAAGCCGAACACTCTAGACTTAGACAAAAAACTTTGTTAGGACCGAACACTAAAGCATGATCGAACGATCATTAACAGGTAAGGCCCCTATGAGGTCAAACACAGTTAGGACCGAACATCAATACGAACCGAGTACTAGTGCAAGATCGTTCGGTCATTAACTGAAAACTCCACAGAAACATAACTCAGTTAAGACTGAACACAAGAGAAAGACTACCCACACCTAATACCGAACGGTCATGAACTGGTAAGACTCTAAAGAGGCCAAACCCAGTTAATGACCGAGTACCTGAACACGACCGAGCGGTCAACAGCGCATGGCCGAACGGTCAACAACGCATGTTCCACATTCTGCATAGTTCTACAAAATTATGAACAACTCCTAAATTTACCAAAACTGAATATTTTTCCCAACTTCTAATTCCCCATACCTGAATCATATACCAATTTACATTATTCCAAGGGTGTCTAAACCTTTATAAACATTTTCAAAATGGTCTGCTATCAGATTCACGATCCAAAACTGCATATCATCAACCTAAGGACTCACGTTCAATTCTACTGGTTTTTGGCACGGTTTGAGTGTCTTAGGGATTCTAACAAGTCCTAAACAACTCATCTAAGTTCTCCCCAGTGAATAATTTAACACCTAACTCCAATTCCCCACTTTTGCTACTCCACTTCCTCAAACACACTCAAGAACATCACCAGCCACTCAAAGCAGAATAGTTTAACATGGTCACAGGTTATATCATCTCATACAATTATACAATTCACACGATCACTCAATTCCATACCCATGCAAACTTCCAAACAACATTACACAACAGTACAGTTCAACAACACATCAACTAATTAAATTAACTAGCTTCCCTTACCTCAAAGCAACTTGACAGATTAAACTTCTCCAAAGTTTTGCTAAACCACAAGTGATCATAGGACAACCTACAGACTTTGAATCGGTGAAAGGAAACCAACCACCGAACCAGAAACAGAATCAGAAGCCAGATGAAGAGCTGATGAACACATACAAACCGAACAGTGTTTGCATGTACCAGAAAATGCAGAAATTCACGAGAATTTGAGAAACGAAACTTACCCACTCTAACCATGAAATTGATCGGTGTAAAAGGAAGCCCTTAATCTCAGGATCGCCTAGGAAGCTCCTGATCGCCGATCAGACGAACCATTGGTGAGAAATTTTAGAGAGAAGTAGGAGAAAAGGTAGAAAATAAAGTTTTTAGAGAGATAGAACGTACTAATATATCGAGCTGAGTGTTTTAAAACTGCTATTTATACTGTTAGCTTATTTAACACTAATTTCTCATTCTCATTATTTTAATACATCTATCTACTCTTAACAGTCTATTTTCTGGTTTCTTACATTTTTCTTGCTAGTTGAGGTATTTTAATACTTTAGTAGTGTTGCGAAATCATGTATGATAAAACTATTGCAGCTAACATCAATTGTTTCTTTGATGAAGATCAAAAAGATCAAGTGAATCGAATAATAATTAAATCGTTTACGTTTTTAAATAGAAAAAAACTATATTCTGATTAAAAGTTATAAGTTTTATCTAATAACATACTCTCAAGATGCACTAATTGGTATCAGTGTATTTTTTATTATAGATATTCAATTTTTTAATTTTTATTCAAGGTGAAATTTAAACTCATATTTAAATTTTCAACAAAAATAATACTATTTGGATAAACTATTTTTCATTTTAGAAACTGATACTTTAACAAAGTTTTATCTTGAAAAATATGTCTTATTGATTTAAGAGATGAATATATATATATATATATATATATATATATATATATATATATATATATATATATATATATATATATATATTAACTTGTGAAACTTTTGGATGTATTAAAACAAGATTTCTGAAAAACAAATTATCTAATGGAGAATATAATGGTAAAATTACTTGTAATATTTCTTTATCAGATACTCGAAGTCACAATATTCATATAGTTTATGAAGAAAAGGAGATTCTAGGTCACTCCACATATTAGTATTATATTATATATGTTCTTTGAAAGTAAAAGAGCGTTTTAATTAGTATCTTAAAACATATTATTGATTAGGAAATAAAAAATTTATTAAAAGTCATATAAGACCATATTTAAAATTATAAAAGAATGTATTTTTTTAATGCATGAGAAAAAAATTAATTTAATATCTTAATAATCTTTTTTAGACAGTGATTAATATTTACCTAAAGTAAATAATTGAATCAGATGACTTAAAAGATGAAAAATACTATGATTATTAAAAGAAAATCACCCTTTTAAGTTTTTCTATTGTAACATGCAATCTTAATTCTTCTACTTGTTTTATTTATATTTTAGACAAATTTAATTGTTATTATTTATTATTATTAATGATTTCTTATAGATGCGGTTCAATAAGATTGTGTTTTTTTTTTGGAGTTAATTAATGCGTTAAATATAAAAATTAATTGAAAAGGTCAAAATTCCCTATACGTATTTTTATAAGAGTCTATTTAATAATAATTCAGACTAAACATTGAAATAAATATCTTTCAAAGTAGACAGAGTTTATAAATTCTTATTCGAATCAAAACTAATTACTATTTCATTGCACTTCTTTATTTAGACATAGTATATTAATATTGTAATATTTGAAATATAAGTTTACTCTTAAAAACATATGAACATTCCCTGTCCACGTAATTTGATATAAATTGTCATATAGATACTATTAGATAAATTAATTATTAAATTGATTAATTTTATATTTTTTTATAATTTTGCACTTACGTTGTTTAATAACTTTCTTTGAAATATGAAATTCATCGATTTAACCATTGGAACAAAAGTGATTATAAAATTTATATCATACAAAGAAAAAACCAATTAGAACACCATTGCATTGGTTTATTTCATATAATTTTTTAACAAATATAAATATCTATTTCATTGTGGATAAAATAAAAGAATATCTAATATGTAAATTATATATATAATTGGATGAAAATATTAAATAACTTAATGTTTTAATTAATCAATTAACTTTGTATTTCATATAAAATTATTAAGCTAAACCTAAAGATATCTCAATTAATGTGCATTTTTCAGAAAATAAATTAAATCAAATATTCCTTTTGAATGATCGAATTTGATAGTCACCGACTGTAATAAAAGATTCTCAATTTTTTTATAAGACATTAACCACACTCAGTAATATAAAAGAATCTAAAGCTATATAATGACGCTATAGGACCCAAAATTAAAGAATACTATGAACTAGCTTTTATCTGGTAGGCTATCGTAAAGAAGCTTCTTCTTTTTCTAATTTTTCTAACCACCACTGCGTACAAAGTGCAATATATAAAAAATTGAAAAAAAAAAGTAAAAGAAGAATTATGTACACAGAGCCCTAAACAAATATTATATCTCCTTATGTTTAAGTTATACATTTTAAAGAGTGTAACTTAAAGTTGTGGTTTGTCATATTTTATTAAAACATATTACTAAAATTATTAATAAGCAGGCTTTATAGTAGTAATGGATTCTTGGGAACCTATTTATAGTTACACTAAAAAATATTGTGCAAATTAGACTTCTCTTTCTTTATTAGTGTGTAAAAATGAATATTAAAATGAACACTAGTGCAGAAAGGGATTTAGACGTCTGTTATTTTGGGTTTTTTAACGTTTGATCTCTGTCCAATGTCTATATGGGTGACGTTAATGAGACGTCGGACCCAATAGGTCAGACGTCTATATAGACGTCCGATCCATACAGGTCAAACGTCTATATAGACGTCTGACACTATAGATTAGACGTCTAAAATGTTGCCGTATTTGATTGCATCTTTTTCCGCTTGAGGTCTCTCGGGTTGCTCCTGCCTCATGTTGATTCGAGTTTACAACTTTATATTTTAGTTGAAGATAATGTATTGTACGTTTTTTTGTATTGGATGGTTTTAAAAACATAGTTGAGAGAATTGGAGAAGTCCAAAACGCAAGAAATCGCTGCCCAAGAACGTCGACCAAGGACACGAGCAAAACTGCACCAAAACCTAACGAAAACGCATTTTAATCGGTTCAAATAAAAGATAATGTATCAAAGAGTGATGTAATCAGAGTAAAATTAATTTAAAACGGTGCAAAAGTGAGAAAACGAACCTAAAAAACGTAACCCGTAAAGAGAAAACGCGAGGAAGATGATGAACATTAAGTGCGCGTAATTGTTGTCTCGCGTTCGCGGTGTTTTAATGCAGCCATATAGAAGTCGGTTCCCCCGACATCAGACATCTATATGGCTGTAAAAGTCGGATTGGCGGAATTTGACGTCTAAATGGAGTTAAAAAGTGACGTTTTAGATTTAAAAAATGAGTATATAGACGTCGGTTCCCGCCCCCCTCCCACATCGGACATCTATATGGCTGTAGAAGTCGGATTGGCGGGATCAGACGTCTAAATGGAGTTAAAAAGCGACTTTTTAGATTTCAAAAATGAGTATATAGAAGTCGATTCCCCTTACATCGAACGTCTATATGACTGTAAAAGTCAGATTAAATATTAATCACAATTAGATGTAATATGGAAAATATATTAAATAAAAATCAAGGTTTTAATCTTAGGACAAACAAATAAATTCAATATTCAAACATTCAAATATTATTAAACATCATAGTCTTAAAAAAACATTATATTAATCTAAATAATTAAAAATAAGTAATTATAGTTAAAAAAGATGAAAAATTTATAAAAAATTATTGTTAGTGGATTAAAGGGCTAACCTACTTTTAACACATCTCAAACTTATTTAATCACAGATTAAATCAATCTAGTTTTTAATCCATTTTAAAGTCATTTACTATATACTAAGTAATTAAGTTCAATTTAATTTATATTTTAAAATAATAGTATTTTTTTCTAAATCAAGTCAACTAGGACCTATGATAAATAAGATTAACTTACAAGTTTGAAACCATTTTAATATTCTTATTTAAAAAATAAAAATTAGTTATACAATTAATCATAAAAAAATTACCAACAACAACAATAAAAAATAATGATAAAAGGAAGACGTAACCACAATGAAAAAATACAGATAAAAGAATACAAATATGACGTGTCTATTATAATACAATATAATAATATAAATACCATATGTATAATGTTTTTTAACGGTCCATTTTAGGTAAATTTAATTGTCACTCATATATCTGTCAAAATTACCATCTCTATAACAATACTTTTCACCAGTATCCAAACATTTTTTTTCTCATTTTGATTGGACAAAATACTTTTAGTGTTTTCGGATTTGTTTTTCATGGATTATAAACTTGAAACTCAATTTTTTTTAATTATTAGGTTCTAATATTTGTTTACGTATGCTTTTTAAATTGATATATAATGTCCTTATTTGATTTAAGTCTACGGCATAATTATGTTAATCTAATTTAATTTATGATTAAGGGGTTAAATTCGTTCGCAAAATTGTAGGAATTCTAAAAATTCTTAAAATTGTATATTGTTTGATTTTTCTTTAGCAAAACTTACTCGTGAGCTAACCATTGGCGCATGTGTTTATATGGGGCTACTTTGAATTATTATTGGTCCATTATTTCCAAAATATGTTTTTTGTTTGTATGAAAATTTTCCACAATTTCTGAAGTACTCTGTTGTTGCAACATGTGACATTTTTTTTTCATGATTGTAACGAGGGTTAAATATGTTTTTAGTCCCTAAACTATTGGCCATTTCTGGTTTTCGTCTCTCTTCCAAAGTAAGATACAATTTGGTCCTCATTCTTTAGAAAAATGTTCGTTTTAGTCCTCAAAATTTTGTTTTTAGTCATCGTTTTAGTCCTCAAAACGTTCGTTTTTTCGACTAAAACGAACGTTTTTTAAAGATTGAGGACTAAATTGTACCTTACTTTGAAAGAGGGACGAAAACCAGAAACGATCAATAGTTTAGGGACTAAAAACATATTTAACCCTTGTAATGATATTAAATAATTTTATTATACTGTTTCGAATCTTTCAAAAAAATTGAATCTCCAAAATATTTTATTTTAATTCATTTAAGAGTTTTTTGCATATCTAATATTGTACTCCTCAATTTTGGACCGACTTTTTATTCCTGATTATAATATTAAATAATTTTATCGTATATTCTGTTTGACCAATTAACTATGGATGGTTATGTGCTATTTTGAATAACTCTTCTTTTTCTTCTTTTGGTGTTATATGCTTAATTTGCACATTAATTAATAATATTCTGCAAGCACACAGAAATCTATTGAAAAGTTGTAATACCACTTATTAGGAACAATTATATAAAATATGTGTAATTTATGTGGTATAATTATGTTTAATATTGTATTGTAAAAAAATTGTGTTTTAATATTGTATTCATAATCATTAATTATACCTTATTGATATATTTTTATTAATGTGATTTATGAATAAAAGATATTTTGATTTTACTTGTGTCATTTTTGGTGTGGTGTACTGTATTGGTGGTAGGATATTTTGACAGGAGTTTGTTCATTACATTTTGTAATTTGTAAAAAAATATTCTTTTGACACACTCAAATTTTTTATATTTATTTTATATTATTTTTCTTTACTTATTATTTTCTTTTTTTTTAAATATAAAATTTTATATTTTTGTCCATTTTATTTTTTTATTATGTATCAAATAAATGTAAAAAATATATCATAGTATTATTATTTTTTTTAGTAAAATCATGGTGAACAAGAAATTTTATCTGTCAGATGTCAGGTTTTGATTTTTTTTCCCTCACTTTTATATATTTGTAAGATACTAATTATAAGATAGAATGGAATTTCTAAATTATATTTGGCAAATAATTTTTTTTTCAAGACTCATTATAATACATTTGAGATGAGGATAATGTATTATTATGTTCATAAATCGAGAAGTTTTAAATAGAATGTTAAACTAATTACTAACTAAGTTTGGTTGAGAAGTATCAAATAAAATTGAGAAATATGGAAAAGACTAAAAGTATTATAGTAAGGACAATAAATATTGGGCAAGATGGGGAATGTTTAGGCACAATCACATGCCATGTTTACATAAGTAATTAAAAGCAGTCAGTATCCACAAACAACAATTAAATAAATATATTAAGAATGATATGGGTCAATTTCAAGATACATAATGGTAAACTTTAATTAGAAATAGTATAGATAGATAATTACCCAAAATATTTATTATTGTACATTTATTACCGTACTGTTTATAACTTTTAAATACTAAAATGAATAGTAGATTGTCATCTTTAGAGGTATCACCCCTCCTAGATTGAAATTGAAATTTGTCAAAAAAAATAACTTATAAATACCTTAAAATTGTTTTTGAGTAGAATTTTTTTAAAACATTTAAATATATTGAATTTGAATTCATCTTATTTTAAATTATTTTACTTTTTAAATGTTTTGTTTGAATAAAATAATTCAAATTTAGTAAATTTTAATTTTTTTAATTTGAAACATAAAGTATTTCAATTACAATTAAATTGAAAAAAGTATTTAAATACTAAATTATTTTTAAAAATTAAAAATATCAACATTGATAAATTTTTATAGTTTCTCAATTTAAATTAAATGATTATTTTATTTTATATTTGTAAAAAAATTTCTCAAGTTAAATTAAATGAGATTATATTAAAATTGTGAAATATTAGATCTAGTATCCAAATAAGATAATGTTGAATAAAATTTATTCAAAGGTCGAGACAATAATACATTAGATTGAACATAAATAATGTCTATGACTATCCGACTTGCAAGAGTCACTATAAGAAAAACATGTATTATCAACAGCCAAAATTTGTTGAAAACGTCAAAAATCTGTTAATAATTTTTTTTTCCACAGATCAAAATCTGTTATCGACAAAAAATTACATTTGCCGATAATTACTAAAGGAAAAATTTGTGGTTAATTAAAAGAAAAATTTGTCAATAAATTATGTTAGTAAATATCATGATTCGGTTCATCTTCTCACATCATGATCTTCCAATCTTTCAATGTTTCACTCATAGATTTTTCACACACTTTATTACTTCATCTCCATTTCCCATAATCATTACCTTCATCAACATATCATCACACCTTTATTCAGTCCCCAATATAGCACAAAAATTTGATGGTTGTTGGCGTAGTTAAGTCTAGAAGAAAGAAGTCACTGTCAACACCAACTGCATTGAAGGTTTCGGTTATCGATTGTAGCATGTAATGAGACCTGCTTCTAAACGGCAGCGCCCCTAATGGCTAGAGGACGTGGCTAGCAAGCGTTGAAAGGCTTGAAAGAAACCCTCACACACAGAAGAAGGAAATCGAAAGGAGAAAAGGGCGAAAGCTGCAAAAGTGTAGTGTGAGCTCCTAGGCATGACAAGCGATAGCCACAATCGGAGCTTGGTGAAGATGACGCCATTGGAAGAAGAACAATACCCTACACAGAGAGAGAGGTTTGTCGGTGCCATCGACAAAGGCTACGATTGCAAGCACTGCAACAACGGTGATGCAAGCAGTGATGCCTTGGTCTAGGACAGGTGGCTCGCAAATGTGAAAGAGGTGAGGAATGAGTCCTATGCGCTAGTGGTGAAGAAGATGAAATGAAGTGGGCATAAAATTTATCGCTCTTTCTATTGACAGATTTATTTTCGAACATATTTGCCGGTAATAAACATTTTAAATTATCAACAGATGTTACAAACAACTATTCAAATTTGTCATTACTAAAGGTGTTTATCGACAAAAATATTCATCGGTAAATGAAATTTGTATTACCAGTATATTTACGACGAAAAAATTTGTCGATAATAAATTTGTCAATAAAATTCGTCGATAATTAAATTTTTAAAATTCCATCGGTAATTTATGTTTACAAACGAATTTATTCTCAGATAAAATTTCGTGGATAATTTCAAGAATTTTTGTAGTGAGAAAATTCTACCTATTATTCGTTCCTTTATTTGTCAGAGATACTCGTTTAAAAAGTATCCACAAGTTTCTTAAAATTTATAGGTATCCGGATACCTGCAAGAAAATTTAAAAGTTATAATTTGTAGAATTTTAAAATGAAATCTATATAAAATTAAAATATATAAAATATAATGTAAATTAAATTAAATATAAATTAAATTTTAACTTTTTACGAATAATGGATACTTGATGGTACATATAGTATAATACTCGCACTCGATCCATTTATAAGCAGATATTAAATTATTTTTTAACCACTAAACACAGGTACTCATTTGAAGTAACCACTAACTACCTTTAACAAATTTTATCTACAGATATCCACAGACATGAGTATTTTTAACATCCATAGTGTTGAGTCTTCTTAGGTTAAAATCAAGCAAATTCGAATTGAGTCCAGTTAGTATCAAGTTGGTCTAGGCTCAACATGAGTCAAGTAGACCCAAAGCTTGGTCGAGCCAAGTTGGCTGATCCCAGGTTGAGTCGAGTTGGGCAAGACCCTTGCTGAGTAAAGTTGGGTTGGACCATGGTCGAGTCAATTCCTTCCGGGCCCATGTTGAGCGAAGTCAGTTTGAGCGTGTGTTGAGCAAAGTCAGGCAAAACACATTGAGTTTAGGTGAGTCCACATTTATCTAAGTTTGGATCGACCCACATTCAACAAAGTTTGGCTAAGCCTAGGTTGATATTAGTTTGATTAGAACCAAGTCTGGCCTAGACTGACCAAGACTAGATCAATATGGGTCGTTTTGAGTTTGGCTGATCCCTAGTCGAGTTGAATCGAGTCATCTTGTTGGCCTAGGTTAAGGTTGAGTCGAGTTAACTAAGGACGAAGTTGAGCTGAGTTAGGGCATGCCCACCTTCAGTCAATTCGGGATGAGTTTACGTTCATTTAAATCGGGATTATGTTCTGTGGAGTTGGGTTCAACCTAGACCAATCTTGGACCACTTAGGACTAGGTAGGTCCTAACCCGATCAAGATCAAGGAAAGCTCAGTTAAGTGACGTTTGTTTGGGCCTAGGTTGAGCTAAGTTAGCCTTGACGTAATCAAGTTGAGTTGAGTCAGCTTGAGCCCAAGTCTAGTTGAGTTAGCCTCGACCTAAGTTAAGTTGAGTTGGGTAAGGTTAAAATGAGTCTTAGTCCAATCAAAACCAAGTGATGTCATTGCTAGGTCAAATTGAATCATCTTGACCTAATTTGAGCCAAGTCTACCACATCTTAGGTTAAGGCAAGTCAGCCAAGGTTCAGATCAAGTCTACCTAAGTCGGCCTAGGCGTTTTAGTGGAGTTGACCTAAGTTTAGATTGAGCTGAGTTGATTCAGACTCAAGTAAAGTCAAATCGACTCGGGTCCAAGTCAAGTCAGAATGGGATCATGCTTAGTCAAGTTTGGCTAAGTTCATGTTTAGTCAAGTTCGATCAGGTGTAGCTTGGACCTAGTCTAAATTGAGTTGGGCCCAAGTAGGACTGAGAAAAATCTAGTCAAATTTAGTCAAGTTGACTTAGATCAAAACATCAATTTAGAAACTTGTTAGACTAAGTTGCATTGGTCTTAAGTCAAATTTAGTTGTGTCTACTCAAGCTTAGAGTTGAATCAATTTAGACTAAGTCGACCAGACTAGCTTAACCTAAACCACAAAAATTAAAATATGAATTTGAGAATGAGAAAATTTTCAAATTCTGATTTTTTAAATGAAATTTATAATTCTTTAATTTTAATAATCAATTACTCTAATAGAATTTTAGAATTTCCATTTCTTTTAAAATTTCTTATCCAAACATTATATTTTATCATAAACTAGTTTTAATTCTTTAAAAGAATAAATAATCTCTTAATATATATTATTCATACACAAGGTACTAGTACAATAGATAATGCAATTTTATTGAAAATCTCTCAATCTTTAATAACATGTCATTCCCTAACATGGATTAATTAGTTAAGAGAACTAGAGTCATGAACTCATAACACTAGTGCAGAATTGACCTTTAATGTCACCCCGTAGACGTCAGACCCCAAAATAACCAACGTAAATTATTGACCGGTGGCATTTTCATAAATAAGTTGGGCATATAGACGTTGGTTAGGGGGGTCCCCGAGTCTATAATATTAGAGACGTCGGTGCCCCTACTAACAGACGTTTATATGTCTGACAGGTAGATGAAAAGTTCTTTTTTTCCGCCATATAGAAGTCTGATCTCGCCATCCCCGATGTCTATATACATCGACGTCGGCCCCCTGCAACAGACGTCTATATGCCTGACAGGTAGGTGAAAAGTTGTTTTTTCCGCCATATGGACGTCTGATTCCGCCATCCGACGTCTAAATGGCCTGACAGGGTAGGTGAAGAGTTGTTTTGGACGTCGGCTCCCCTTAAGGCCGACGTCTATATACACCACGAATATTAATTTTTAAATCGAATGGACGTCATATTAGTGAGGTCCCCGACATCTAGTCGAGAATAGACGTCGATGCCCCCCTGTGCCCGACGTCTGGTTTCCTGTTAAATCAGAAATCGAACCTGCGATTACGCGCACTTCATCGTCTTCCTTCTTGCCTTTTCTCTTCGCCGCAATGCATTTCCAGGTGTGTTTTGTGTCTTTTGAACAGTTTAAACTTACGTTTACTCCGATTAAATTAGTCTTTGATGGATTATCTTCCATTTGAACCGATTAAAATGAGTTTTCGTTGTGTTTTGGTGTAGTTTTTCTCGTGTCTTTGGGTAGCATAGTAGCACCTTCTCCCTTTGCTAGTTTCCTCGTAAGGAAAGCTTGCGTCTTTTGGATGTCTTATAGCATTTTAACCCAAAACCGAACCTGGTCATTGCCTAATTCTCATGTCACCGTACTCGCTTTCATTGCCTAGTTGGAATGGAACTAGTTGGGTCGGGTCGAGCACATATTGTGCCTACCCGCAACCCGACCCGCATGCAAAAAACCGTACCCGCAACCCGACCCGCTACCCGCTGGATATCCTCATTAAAAAAAATTCGTGGATTTTTTTCAACCCGCGGATACCCATTTTCAACACACAAATATTTAGAAAATATATTTTGTGAATTTTTAAATAAGGTTTAAATTAAATTACAAGTTAAAGAGAACAATTTAATATATTTGCTACATATTAAAAAGACTCAATGTAATTTTTAAACAAGTTAAATAAAACAAATACTGAACAACTTTTGAAAAAAAAATAAAAGATATGAGGAAGAAACACCTAGTAACTAAAGTCTTAATTTAGTCACATGATTAACCCATAAATACCTATCAATGTATGAAATATAGATATAAAGAATTTCCAAGAGAACGCAAACAGGAACCCTAAACCCAAATTCCAAAAACGAACGCAATCACAGAAATCTTGAAATCGCGATAACCACCAGGGTCTTCAAAAATCCAATCTGCATCAATGGACTAAAACCAAAAAAACTCAAAACACTCAAAATCGCGTCACCAATCAACAGGGAAGAAATCAAGAAACGAACTCCCAAAACGCGAATCAAAACGTACCAAAGAAACCCCCAAAATCAGAGAACAAATAAAACTCTAATTTCAAATCTCAAATCGGAACAAAACCCCAATCAAAACCAAAAGAGAGAGAGAGAAGAAGAGGGAATGAAGCCTAGTCCCTGCGCGAGTTGAACCAGAAGGAAGAAGAAAAGAGTCCTCAGTTAAGAGAGAATTTTCTAATGGGATTCTATGTATATGTCTGATATCTCTATTAGGGTTAGGTCAAAAGTAATATAACCCCTTTTTTTCTCTTTTCTTTAAAAAAAAAGGTAATTGAAAGGAATCATAAGTTATTGTTATTAAAATTCCATTTTTTAAGAGTAATAAAAAAATTAATTTTAAAAAATATTAATTAAATTTTTATTATTTTTTTTTGGATAACGGGTATTCGCGGATTAGATACTATAATATCTGCATTTGACCCGTTTAAAAGCAGGTATACCCGCTATCTGTTATCCACAGATAATAAATATCCGCGAGATAATAACTATCTGTTGTGAATTTTATCTAGAGATATATGCGGGCGCGGATTTTAAGTCTACTGCATAGATAACTAAGGTATGTTGGTTAAAAGTTTTTCTGTTTAAGGTTCTGAAAAATCACTGTTTCTTCTTATTCAATAATACTGGTGTGAAAGTATTTTCGTACGAAAAATATTTATGCTTTTTATGAATAATTTTGAATAAAAAATAGTCTTAAATGAAAATAACTTTATCATAAGTTTTCAATTAATCTAAGTGATACCAAAATAGAAGAGGTGATTTTTAATGCAAATAGAAGAGGCGATGATTAATTGAATTAATTTTAATGGATTAGTTCAATTAGCGCGTTAATGAAGTTGATTGGATTCTTGAATTTTAGACATAAAAAATCATTCAATCTGTGATGAATGAAAATGTATGACCTAAAACATTAAGAACTATCTGATCAAGTCTTATTTATTATTTGTAAAATTTGTATAAATTTAGATCTTAAAAAGAAGAACCAATTTAACGATAGTCAATGAGTCAAAATTTGACAAACAAGTCTACAATCCCTGAGAAATTGTGCCTAGTTTGACCCACCTATAACTATCCCCTCAAAGTTGAACCAGATAGACTTGAGTCGATTATATTCAAATAAATTTAATATCATATTCAATTTAAAAAGTTGAAGATTATAAATTTAACTAATTATTTGTCAATTATATGTTACTAATCCAACATCTAGTCATGAAAACACACAAAATCGAACATAAAACCACCGGCAAAAAAGAAGAATTAAAAAAGTGTACGAAATCTCAACCAAGGTTTACACCAACAATAGCTTAACGATGAGAAATTTCCCAGTAATGCAGAAAAACAGAGTAATAATGAAATTGTTAGTTGGAACAGAGTGTTTGCGTATTAACCACAGTAGTTTTAATGAGTTGGCAAGAAGGTTGTTGTGATGTGAGTGAATCACGGAAAACATGTTAGCGTTAATTAATCGATGTGGAAGGTTTTGAAATGGTTACAGTGAAGAATTCCTTTTCAGTGAATCATAATCAACAGTGACGTTAAAATCTGAGTGAGTTAGAGTAGAAAGGAAACATGCATCATCGTGTTCCTTTGACAGCTAGCAACTATTGTGCTCAATCAATTACTCATGGTTATATATTCTACTCTATATACCTATTAGACTAAAGCCATGTCACATTCATCTCATTGTTTCTTTCTACCATCTCACTGTGCTTTGCCTTTCACCAACAAAACCACAATGCCATAATTCGGAGACAAGAAATGCAATCAGTAATTTCAAACAGAGCCAAACATTGAAGGAACAGTAAAACATGAAAAGAACAAGTTTTTTTTTTTTTTTAATTTAACTTGAAAAAAAGAAAAGAATGAGTAAAGAATGTGAGAGTTGGTGATAATTGAATGGATGCTGAAAATTATTGAGAATGAGTAAAGAATGTGAGAGTTGGTGGTTAGAAAACACTGAAATCTGTGGTTGATTATTTGGGTTTTCCTTATTGGTGTTACCGACACGAGAGATTATTATATGGGTCACATTTTGATGGAAACGAGAAATGTTTTGCTCTATATGCAAATTGGGTCACAAAAGTCAAACACACTGCGTAGCAATGTTTGAACCACACAAAACTTTACAAACTCAACTGAGGATGTCAATGTCAATCAATTAGCATGGGCATGGGCACTGTCTCTCATAATTTTACTGCAAATCCCCCTCCCATACACTGTTATGCATGTTTAATGGCAAAAAATAATAACCAACAACAAATTCTAATATCAATATTTTATTTTTGTATTGCAACTAATGGTCCGATCAGTTGCATCTATATCCAATGGATCATATAATAAAAACGTCTACATTATTTATAAATTATAAATCTTTCTATTGGTCTTTTATTTATATTATCAATTTATATTAATTTTATTAATAAACTGAAAATCGTTTCTCATGAGAAACCATCCACAAAAGAAAAAAAAATATTTTATTCATCGATAGAGTCTCTATCACGTTCAAAAACTACACAAGTAAGTTTCAGGAAAGAAAAAATAAAAATAAATAAGGTGAAAAAAGGTTAAACATAAAATAATAGTTTTAATTACAAAATTTTTACCACACTTTTTTAATATCTAATATTTTGTATCCAAACATAACTCATGTTAAGTAATTGATCCATTTTCCATCAATGAGACTAGAAATTTTATTGCTCAAGACAAAGATTGACTCCATCCATTTTAGGTTACGTTTTTAAATAAATGTATATAATATGAAAATAGGTAAAACATTTTGTTTTGAATTTTTTGTAAGATAAGCTAGGTGATTAAATAACTTTTGTTTGTTGTGGATGAAGAGGGGAAAATCATGTAAGTGGTGTACAGTGAATGAAAAAGAAATTTTGACTGATGTGAAACAAAGAGCACGAAGGAATAAAAGGAACTGCGATAACAGGTAGGGGTCGTTTTGCAGCAGGGTACACATAATCGACGTAATTTCCCTAAAAAGAAAAGCATCGATTTTGTGCATGGCGCAAAGCATGGTTAAAAAAGATTGAAAATTTGGAACATTGCTTAAAGCAAGTTTGGTTATACTTTTGCTGTCTAGCAACTGACTAATGAGCATCGTAAAAATTTCTCTTTGTTGCGTTAAAGCATTAAAGGTTGAAATTATGGAAACGAAAAAGAAAATATAATGACAAGAAATGATTTGTTGAGAAATGACCCTACGCGTTTCGTGTGTCGATTTTTAGTCGACACGATTGTAACAGTTGTGATTCTCATTACAGGTGATAAAGGAATCTTTAAGGAACTTAGGATATTACAGGCAGAAAAATTGTCTCACCATATCTCTGCTTTTTCCTTTTATATCTTCATTCCTTGCACTTAATTAATCATGGAATATTTGTCAGAAATTAAACGACCATTTATTGTAGAAAAATATATGAAGTGGAGATGCATTTTGTTTTGTTTAGTGATTGGTGACTGAGAAAAGAAAAAGGTTAAAGATGCAGGTAGTATATATTGTTGAGAATATATTGATAACCCAGCATTCGTATGTTTCTTTGACGCAGAAAACACACAAGATTTTTTGATTGGGCAACACTTGGGATAAAATCTGCATCATATATATAAATGTGTGTGTTTTTTGTTTTAGATAAAGTAATATAAGGATATAATATTGTATGGTAGATGTAATGGATGAGTTGAATAATATTCTGTGGAAAGTGTGATGAAATGATTTATGCGTTGGAAACATAGCAGAACCCATGAATTAGAATTTTTCTTGAGTTGAACCCCACACATTAAAGAGTTGAAAAGCAGTAAAGGGTTGTTTTTCCATTTGCGTCGTAGCTATAAGCACATAGGCATATAGGATATATCCGAGTTTCTTTCCTAATACTCTTCCACGAGAAAAAAAAAATAAAGAAAGTAAAAGATGGAACATTTTGAATGCATGTTTTCTGACAAAGAGGAGCAATGGATGATAAGGTTCCCCACATATGTAGTTAGACTAGAGACTGAAAGATAATATGCGAGATTTTGACAAGAACCCATTAACATAAATTTTGGCTTTGTTCCCTGTCTCAATCTTACATTTTTCTTGCTTCACTTCACTTTCTATAAATTCACACATTTATTCTCTTTTGGAAAAGTTATACATAATTGTGGGAGCTAGATGGATGGCCCTACCAACTTCCTTTACCTATTCAATCAAACTGGAAAATTCGTCCATTTCTCATGCAAGTCAAGTTACACACCCATCAAACTTCCCTCTTGATTCCACTCCTTATTTGTTTCTTTCCATGCACAGATAATAATATTATACACATCCTTCCCTCAGTTACCAACTTGGGGAGGCCAGATACCTAGAACTCCCACAACATGTCAGTACCAATTTTCTTACTATTTTATTCAAAATTCACAAATTTATTAGACTAACTCTTCTTACAATTATATAAATTTTGTTTTTCTTATACATCACTCGATCTTACTTTTACATATATCATGTTGGTATTTCTAACATAAACTTCTATATTATACATCACTTAACTCACACTTATTATTATTACTATGTATTATAATTTAGTTTGGTTATTTTTTTTAAGGAAAAGAAAAAAATGTAGCAAAAGGGTAGAAGAAAGCAAGTGGAAAGAAGGGTGCAAGGAAGGAAAAGGAATAAAAAGGGTAGAGTACATGATATCATAGGGTTGAGTGAAACCTTTTTCGTGTATGGTGTATTGTGTAAAAGGAATCTCAAGAAATAATCAAACTAAAAGTATGATTGAGATGGATCATGCTAATACAGGTCCAGAATAAAATGATGAAAAATCATTCCTCTTTATATACGTTCTATTTCTCAGAAAGAAACCCTTTTAACAACAGTTCTTGTTGGTTGGATAACTTTACTGATGCAGGTCTCACAATTTCTCATGGAGAAAATAAAAAGTCTTTTACAAAAAATAGAAGAAATTTATGAGTAAATTTTGTGTTTTCATTAGAAGAATAGGTTTTCAGATGGAGTAATTAGTGTTTTCTGCACAGCCAAAATTGACCTGTATATAGTATGACATGAGAGAAAGACTCAAAAGACCACATCGATAGTGTAATAATTGAAAATTATTAGCAGAGAATTATTCAGATTGTTGAGTGAGGTGTTTTGCAAATCATGTTTGACGACCATGGTGCTTCTTCTTTTTTACCTTATCAGTGAGAAAAAAAATTATAAGTGGTGATTAGAGAAATGTTAAAGGAAAATCACTAGCTATAATTATTCCAAAAAAAGAGGTCATCAAATCGGAGATGTTCTTTATGTTTTCTTGAATAAAAAACTTTAAAGTAATTGACGTGCATAAAATTTAGTGCAAAATAATGCATGATTGCTAATTAGAAACAGAAATAATTGAGTATTTCAATGATATCAACAAAATCAATGACTGGAAGTGGTATTAATCGTATCACTCATTTTTAAACGAGAGCATCTAAAAAACTGGAACCAAAACGAGCTTCTTCATCAACTTCTTCCTTGTGTTTTGACTGTGACACACTAAATCATGTTTGCGTTAGTATGATCCTTTATCTTTGTAAGAATTCTATAAAAGATGTGCAATGTCAGAAACTTATTGACGGTCCAGATTTTCTATCAGGTGTATCTAAAATGAAAATGTTGTTTTTGACCTTACACTGAATCTGAAAATCTTTGACATGTTCCAGAGTGATAGAACTGGTGGATGATATTAAAAAATGGAGATGGTTAATTACTGGCATCCATTACATTGGCGTGTGTGTGGTATCAGAATATTCAAAAGTAAAGTATGAGGTGAACGTAATTTATTGAATACTGAAACAATCAATATATTATACGAGATTCCACAACAATATCTTCAAGCATATATTTATGCGTTTACAAGAAATGAAAGAGCCCCATTCTCTTTTAGCTTCATTTAAAAAAAAAAGGTATTTTTCTTAAGATTTTTGGTGTTGTCCCTTTGTCATATTTTTAAAATCGATTAATTTTATATTTTAAAATAAATTAATATATTAAAATCAGTATATATATATATATATATATATATTAAAGACATAACAAAAAAAAAACACATCAAACACATTTTTAACGTATTATTATGCTCGTGCGGAGATTTGAATACTAAATTAAACATATGAATTTAACTTCATAATTAAATGTTTGGATGATAATAGTAGAAGAATGAATTACTTTCCTAAAAACTCTTCCTGCTGCATAATTTTTTTAAGAACTTAAACATGTAAATGTTCACATAAAATTAAATAGAATTCATTTTTCTAGAGTTAAATATACTTTTGATCTCTTCATTTCTTTTTAGTAAAAATTAAATTAGTTGTTATTTTAAAATTTTCATTCAATTTTAGTCGATCAATCAGTAAAATACATTGATTTAGTCATTTTAATCAAATTTATTAAATTTATTTGATTTTTAAATTAAAAATCAAATAAATTTAACAAAATTTGATTAAAATGACTAAATCAATATATTTCTAAAATCAATAAATTAAATTGAGTTAAAATTTTTAAAATGAACTAATTTCAATTTTAACTAAAAGTTAAGGAAAAAAACATATTTAACTTTTTTTAATTTAAACATGTTTCTATAGTATCTACAATTTATTTAATTCAAGTCTGTAAAAAGTTGTTATTAGTTGTAAATTGGAGACATTTTTTTAGTTGTTACTTAATCTTCACTAACTTTAATTAATTTAACACTCAAATTAAAAGAGTTTCAATTAATATAATTACAACAATAAAAAATCTTCAAATTATGATAATTATTCTTTTTTCCTTAGATAAATGATATAGGGTTAAAAGTCTCACATCCAATAAAGATAATGTCAATTAACAATAAGTTAAGCTTAAAGTTCATTTTTTAATATTGTGAATTTAAGATTTAAAACTTGTTCTAAGCAAAATTTGATGTATGTTGTATATTGTTCTACACTTATCGGACCACATATTAATGTTTAGTCTCATACATGAAATTTATACACTTCAGTACGAGGAGTATGGATTTTCTATATATAAAATGAATTTATAAAATAAAAAAAATGCAAACTTCACTTTAAAAATGAGTTTGATAAAATTGAGTTAGACTTAAAATTATTTTCTAATATATAGTTATCATTTAACATATACAAGTATTTGTTTTTACTTTTCCATTGAAGGATACATTTTATTTTCTATATATTAATTTTAGATTTATAATATTATATTAGTATAAAATAAATTTTAGCATGTCATAAAAAAAATCATGTTTATAGACAAAATGATAATTAATACTTTTTTTCCTACCACAATTTAAAACTAATATAAAATAATTCACTTCAATAATTTTTATGTCTCAATAAATATATTGTCATATTGTCTTATATTTGTAAATATTTCATTATTTTTAAATTATTGACATTTTGTTAACGATACTTTTGTTGTGAAGATTTGAGTAATGCAAATTGTATCGGATATAGTGTATACGAAACGATTAACATCACAAGCTGTTCGACCATTACCACAATAATGGTCAACCAGGTCATCATCAACCACACAACTAAAGTCAACCGCGTTAAATAGTGTTGGACCATAATTGGACCAACATTTAAGGTACTATTGGGCTAGTATTAGGTCAATAGTCCAACAAAAGATAAAATAATCAAAGGAGAATAAAATAATCAAGAATATCTGATTGAAGATCTGAAGATGTTGATAAGCGGTTAAGATATTGATAAGGTCGTTTATGAGTAACTAAGCGGATCTCTAGATAAGGTTGTTTTTATTTGATCTATGAAACACTAATAAATATACTCACATGGCCAAAGGCTACTTACGTCCGATCAAGACTTAAATATTAAATTGTGATAAACAGTTCATAAAATCGCTCCTAACTTGAGCGTCAGAGTGCCTTTTGCAGGTACCTCCCCCCATCAAGAGTACAACTGAACGACATCTAGAGTCCAATCGAACGGTATTCAGAGTCCAACCGAGCAGCACACGCAACTCAAGCATTGAAAAGCAGCAAAGTCACGTCAGAAAGGTTAGTCGCTCGGTTCTACACAAATTCCTATCGAAACATTTTGCCACCCACCATGGGTCAAGCGGCATCCCGCTGAAACTGCAAGGAACTAATGAACAAATCTTAGATCCCCGAAAACGGAGTCAAGAACTTGTTAACCCTCGCAAGTGTAACCGAATTGTATCAAGTAATAAACCTGGTAAGACCAAGTATCGTTCTCCCAAAGGACTCACAGCCTAGATAGTTATGTGATTTATTGATGAATTAAGACTTGTGAACAAATTGTTCTAAGTTTCAAATGCAATAGACTGAAAAGTAATATGTATGCATGTGATGATCAATGGGCAAGAAGAAACAAAACACATGAATTGAAATATATGGATGAATATGTTGTTGGGGTTTATCAATTTCATCCTATCCACTCTCTTGTATTTAAGAATTCATCATTCTTTTCATTAATGTTAGTGTCACTTTCTAAATTACTAAAAATCCGATGTCTCAGCGAAGAAAGCCTAATCATAATCACTAGTTTACAATGTCTTGTCTCCCTAGCAATTAATCATGCATTATAGTGAACAGAAGCTTAGAGGCAACCAACTATCATACTCCTATGTCTATGTTGGTAATATACTGATGGGAGAGATTCCCTAGATCTAGATTTCCCCGTATGTGTCCATATCGACAAAACCAATGATCATGACATCGAATGAGTTAAACAATACATGCTTTGAGCACAGAGGAAAAACCTTAACTATTAATGAAAGAAAGCATGTATCATAAAACTGATCTTGAAGAACAAATTCCATACAAGAGAGTTTCTAAGGATTTACATTGATTCCCCAACAATAAAATAAGTTTAGTTCACCATATTCATGGTGAAACTAGATGAAATACAATGGAAAAGTGAAGGATAGAACCCTAGAAAGTTGAGAAAGGAGCCTTAGCATCCAAAATCCTCCTCCAAGGGCTAAAAGAGTGTGTTTTTGCTTCATTCCAGCCAAAGATACAAACCCTAGGACGTCCTAAAGCTTATATATTATTCTAAAAATACAGAAAAGTAGGCCCAAGCCCAGAAAAGTGTCGTTCAATGGTAGTAGCGCATTTCACTTCTTCCCCTCAGCGCCAGTTTTCCCCTCAGCGGTGCCAACGGTTACTGAAAAGTGTCGCTCGGCGGTAATTGGCGCTGAGCGGTACTTGTTGATTCTCTTCTTGTGCACTTTTGTGTCCTTTTCTGTCTCCATCTCTTTCCTACTTCACTTCTTTCATCAAATTCATCTCAAAACCTGCAAAAACAAGGAAATCAAGCATAAAACCTTCCAACTCTGTTATTTTCAATAATTCAACAAAATCATGAGTTCAAGCTAATTTCTAAGTCATAAAGGTTGTAATTGAAGTCAATTTTAGTATAAAAATAACAGTTTTTCAACTATTATCAGGAACCCAGACGAGCGCTCGGTCTCGACATTACTACTTCAAATCGACATCAGGAACTTTCAGCAAAAGCAAAAGCTACACTACATGGCATCTCTACGTGAAACTTCATCAACAAGATAAGTATTTTTAAAATATGAATATGAAAATAAAATAATAAAAAATTTGCCCTTATATTATTTTACAGCAGTGTTTGAGTTTTATGATAAACCACGGTAAAATCCAAATATCTAATTGATAGTAGATATTATAATAATTATTTTATATAGATATTATATATATATATATATATATATATATATATATATATATTATATATATGATTAATATATAATATATATTGCTCTCCCTGATAAAAACATTGATTACAAGAAATTATTTTTACATTAGCCAATAATTGAACGGTGGCAAGCAACATCTTTATTTTCTGGAATTATATGACGTCATTATTATTATATCTAAAGTCTAAGACCTAGACTAATGTCTTCTAACACTATTGGTTAATGTTTATTAACTCCAACACTTGTCTCTTACTTATTTGTTGTCGAAAGCCACCTTCATTATTCTATTACAGATCATGGTATATCTTAATTCCAGCAAAAGTGAGTGGCGGATAGAAAGTCGCTTCTTCCATGAAATGCCCAGAGGCAACAGGAGGCCTTGAATCATCGTCCAATTTACTGGAGCAACGACCGTAGATACAAAACCCAGGAACGTTATCAAAAAAACACATAGTCTAAAATCGAGCAATAAAGTCTCGTCAACAAAACCCAGGAACGTTACCCGAAAAACTCCTGGTTTAAAACCGAGCAGTAAAGTCTCGTCAACAAAACCTAGGGACGTTATCCGAAAAACTCCTGGTCCAAAACGAGCGGTGATAAAAGTTCTCAACAAACTGTCACTCTCGTAAACAAAACCCAAGGACGTTATCCGAAAAACTTCTGGTCTAAAATCGAGCAGTAAGTCTTGTAAACAAATCCAGGGACGTTATCCGGAAAACTCCTGGTCTAAACCGAGCGGTGATAAAAGTTATAAACGAACTGTCACTCTCGTAAACGAAAACGCAGGGACGTTATCCGAAAAACTCTTGGTCCAAACCGAGTGGTGATAAAAGTTTTCAATGAAATGTCACTCTCGTAAACAAAACCCAGGGACATTATCCGAAAAACTCCTAGTCTAAAGCCGAGAGGTAAAGCCCTATCACTAGGAAGTTCTCCAGGAACTCCTAGTGCAAAGTCGAACGGTAAAGCCTATTCCCTAGGAAGAACTCCTAGGTCAAAATCACAAAACCAAGAGGTAAAGCCCTCTCATTAGGAAGTTCTCCAGGAACTCCTAGTGCAAAGTCGAACGGTAAAGCTCGTTCCCTAGAAAGAACTCCTAGGTCAAAGTCACAAAAGACAGAAGGTAAAGCCCTCCCCCTAAGAAGTTCCCTAGTGAACTCCTAGGTCAAAGCCGAGAAGTAAAGCCTTCTCACTAGGAAGTTCTCCAAGAACTCCTAGGTCGAACACCAAGAGTTGAGGAACAGTCATTCTCAACCGAGCGTTTTCAATAAAGCACTCTCGCCTGCTTGGCCATTCAACCTTATAAAATGGGTTAGTCTAATTATTTACATTCTTTCAACACTTCAAATTTGATCGTTATTTTTCTTCGAAAAAGAAAAACAAGATACTATCAAAGTCGCTAGTCAACGTGGGAAAAAGTTCTAAAAAGAACTCTCATCATAAGTCGCTCAACCTATTGAAAAGTTCAAAAGGGAAGTTATAAAGTCCACCGTTTCGGTAGCAACAAGCAACGACTAAAAACAGCTTCCCTCAAACTCATAAGTCCTATAATTAATCATTGCTAAAGTCGAACGCTTAACTCAGACTTAGGGGGCATGTATAGGATATAGTGTATACCGAACGGTTAACATCACAAGTCGTTCGCTCACCACCACAACAATGGTCAACCAGGCCATCATCAACCGAATCAACTAAAGTCAACCGCGTTAAATAGTGTTGGACCATAATTGGGCCAACACTTAAGGTACTATTGGGCTAGTATTCCAGCAAAAATAAAATAATCAAAGGAGAATAAAATAATCAAGAATATCTGATTGAAGATCTGAAGATGTTGATAAGCAGTTAAGATATTGATAATCGTTTATGAGTAACTAACCGGATCTCCAAGTAAGGTTGTTTTTATTTGATCTATGAAACACTTATAAATACAATGACGAGTCAAAGGCCAGGTACGTTCAACTAAGACTTCACTACGTTCTACTTACGTCCGATCATGACTTAAATATTAAACTATGATAAACAGTTCATAAAAATGCTCCTAACTTAAGCGTCATAGTGCCTTTTGCAAGATTCTTTCCCATCAAGAGTATAACCGAACGACATCCAGAATCCAACCGAACGACACACGCAACTCAAGCATTGGAAAATAGCAAAACCACGTCAAAGAGGTTAATCTCTCCCGTCCTACACAAATTCTTACCGAAATACAAATGAATTATTATCTTACTTAGCACTCTTTTAACCGGTTTATATATTATAGATTCCTTATACTATCAAATGCATAAAAGTTTGGGTCTAATTTTATGCAAAGTATTTACTGGACAAAATTGTTGATAACTTAAAAAATTTATTGATAAACTAAAATTGTCAATGACTAAAATTTATGGATGAAATAAGTTTTATCAAAAGTTCAATCGGTAATTACTTTATTAATATTTATCAATAGTTAATTAAAATTAATTACAGAAATTTGTTGGCAGACAAATTTTATGTGAGATTCTAAGAAAGAGTGTATTTGGATTGAAGAAAGATTTGGAGAGGGAATAAATAGATTTAAAGAAAAAATTTATAAAAATTGTGAATTATTTGACGGTAATAAATAAAAAATAGTTTTAATATTAAGATGTAAGATTACACTTTACTCTTATAATCAAAATGAGTAGAAAATAAAATGTATTTAGTTAAAGTTAATAAAAAAAGTAATGTAATTTATTACAAATAAATTTAATTACATATTAAATTATAAAGAAAAGTAATAATATTATTAATATATGCTGGGAATTTGAATTGTTAATGGTACAATTAAAATATATATTCATATATGCATGTCTAACTTTGTAACATAGATAAAAAAAAATAGATTTTCATTTCAGTAGCCATCTACAATAAATATATGTGCAAATCTTTATATTATGTGAGAAATCATAATCCCATTTCTGAGCTTGCAATTCCACCCTCCCAAATCTGCTTGTTAATAGTAAATTTGTTGATCCAAACACTCCTTAGATAATTTGTGCACAAGCTCAAATTTGTTTTTACCACTGTAACATCCAAAATATAGTAATTACCATAATCAAGATTAATTACATTAAGATAATAAACAGTGCAGTCTTACAAAAACCGAACGAGCACTAAGATGTCGAACGTTCATAAAGCATACAGAAATGACGAACGCCATAATATAAAGAGTTTAAGACGAACGGTTTTACAGGATTACAACCGAACGTCTACATAAAACACGTATAAACTATACTATACTGGCGAGCGCTCTAGGGCTCGGCTTTCACTTCAACATCCACCAGCGTCGCGTCCTCCAAATTTTCTTCTTCCAGCAGTGTTTCAAGGGACGCTCCACCATCTGCTCACATCCACATGGATGATCATTGCATTTTGACAAGACGGAAAATACATGGACAGTAGACAACACAAGGAAAACAAGGGTAAGCTTACGTATTTTAAATTCATACTTCAACATTTATATTCAAATCATCACACAATCAGTACATACGCATATAACTTCAATCAAAACATAAATATAAATATTCTAGACAGACCGTCCGGACTGTATGAATCTGTGTAGTTTCAAGCGTCCTTGCACCCGAGTGATGTAGTAACTGGGTAACACCAACAGCTGCCACTCGAGGTAAGTCCGTTCTTACGTCGCCCATGTTAACTTATGGACTAAGGACCTCCTGCCGTTCCACACATGAGTACCCCCTTCTACTTGAAGAGGGTATCACGGAACATCAGGATGGACAGCGAGTCTAAACTTATCCACAGTCATACTTTACTAAATTCAATAACCAATCAGAGTCGTTCCTCCTTGGAACGCTCGTTCAAATATCAATCTCATAATTTCACCCCATATATGGTTCGTTCATTTATAATTCTCTCAATATCACATTTTCATTCTTTGTTACACTTCCATAAAAAGACGAACGTTAATTCACTGTATGGACGAACGCTATTTGAGATCAGGACGAACGCTATTTAAAACGGACGCTCGACATGAGGTCGAACGCTATTAAAGACTGACGCTCGACATGAGGTCGAACGCTATTAAAGACTGACGCTCGACATGAGGTCGAACGCTATTAAAGACTGACGCTCGACATGAGGTCGAACGCTATTAAAGACTGACGCTCGACATGAGGTCGAACGCTATTAAAGACTGACGCTCGACAGAGGTCGAACGCTATTAAAGACTGACGCTCGACATGAGGTCGAACGCTATTATTTACTCAAAGGGGGACGCTCGTTCTCGAGCAGAATTCTTTCCAAATGAAAGAATTCCATTTTAAAGTATCATAAGGAAAACCGAACGGTATAAGACCGTACAGTGACGAGCGTTAGTTAACAAAAGTAGGATTTAAGTGCAGAATTATCAACCTTAGCCAATTTTTCAGATTTCAACATTTTAACCTAAACTTTATACTTCAAATGAATCTCAGATTTATGAACTTTACACTCTCACTTCCAGATTACTTCATATTCAATAATCAACATCTTAACAATTCATACATTATAGTATTCATCCATACGATTCAACCATGCATGCAGCTCAACAATCCAGAAAATCATATCAGTACATTCATAACAGCACAACAGGGCTCGTTCATGCAGATCAGAAAATCACGCATACAAAGATTTCATACAGACAACCCAATCATGCTTTCATACAATCATACACGTATAAATTTAAATATATGTAAGCTTCCCTTACCTGGATAGCAGTGATCTTCCAAAAGCACGATTCTAGGGTTTCCTCTAACCACTTCTACTCTCAAGTTTCGTTCCACAGTTCCCACGTAAAACTAAGACACCAAAACAATCAACCAAAACTCAGACCTAGAACCCATTCATGCAACCAACTAGGGTTCGCATGAGACCAGAAAAGGGACGAAGCTTAAGACAGAAAAACTTACCAGTTCCGATCCAAGTTCTGTTCGGTCCAAATGAAAGGTCTCAACTGGACGAACACTCCTACGGTTCTGGAAAGTGAATCGGAGAAGAAGAAGATGAGTTATCGAAGAGAGAAGGTTACTGGTTCTAGAGAGAGATCAGAGAAATTGGAAAATCTGATTCAGAGGAAGGAGATGAGTGATACAGGTGAGTGGAGGGTTTTTCGAAAACTCTTTTTGCTTAACTCACGTTCGTTTGAACGAACGTCTCCCTCGCTGACACCTGCATACCAAACTCTGAATTGGAAGCTTCCAACGTGACAAGTGTCGTGTGTGCATGCAGAGCTTAGTGCGCAATTAATGCACTGGACGTGTGTCGCGGCTCATTGATGGAAGCTACTAGGTGAATCAGCAGTATCATAATTACTGATTTGACATCTAATTACGTTTTAAAATTTTCCGGGATCTCACATTCCACCTATCTACAAAAATTTTCGACCTCGAAAATTAGAGACTTACCCAAGAACAGATGAGGATACAAGTCCTTCATGGCGCTCTCACTTCCCACGTTGAATCACCCGTCTTAGCGTCCCACACTATTCACCAAGCGAACTTCCTTGCCCTTGTAGTACTTGGTGCGGCTATCTTCTACAAGACTGGATGCAATTCTAACGTTCGATCTGGACGTAGCTGAATGTCTTCTAACTCCAGTACGTGTGACGGATTTGCTATATATTTCGAAGTTGAGAGACGTGGAAGACAGGGTGAAGGTTGGTAGTTGGGGTGGCAACGCAAGCTCATACGCCACTGGTCCGATCTTCCTCAATATCTGGTAGGGTCCAATGAACTTGGGAGATAACTTCTTTGGACGAACGGCTCGTCCCACACCAGTGACTGGATTGAGTCGAAGGAACACATGCTCCCCTGCAGCGAACTCCAGCGGTCTTCTCCTTTTATCAGCGTACGACTTCTGCCTGCTCAAAGACGTCTTCAACCTCTCCTGGATTTGCTTGACTTTCTCGGTCGTTTGCTGTATAAGCTCAGGTCCAGTTAGTACGTGCTCTCCTTCTTTGAACCAACAAAGTGGCGTTCGGCATTTCCTCCCATAGAGTGCTTCAAACGGTGCCATTCCAATGCTCGCCTGGAAACTGTTGTTATACGTGAACTCCACTAGCGGCAGAACCTCATCCCATGCGCCTAAGTGATCTAGGACGCACGTCCTCAGTAAATCTTCTAGCGTCTGGATGGTTCGTTCAGACTGGCCGTCCGTCTGAGGGTGGTAGGCTGAACTCATTTGTAATCTACTACCAAGCTCGCTTTGAAGTGACTGCCAAAACCGTGAAGTAAACCTTGTATCACGATCTGAAATTATGCTCGAAGGTACCCCATGCAGACGAACGATCTCCTGGATATACAACTTAGCTAAGTTGGTTAACGACATCTTTAAGTTGACAGCTAGGAAGTGGGCGCTCTTGGTTAGCCTATCCACGATCACCCAGATTGAATCATGATTCCTGACCGTGCGTGGTAGATGAGTCACGAAATCCATGGATATGCTATCCCACTTCCATTCGGGAATCTCTAATTGTTGAAGCAATCCGCCAGGTCTTTGATATTCTGCCTTCGCTCGTTGACAAGTTAGACATGATGCCACAAAACGAGCGACATCACCCTTCATTCCAGGCCACCAAAACGATTTCCGGAGGTCTTGATACATCTTGGTCATGCCAGGGTGTATACTAAGACGACTGTGATGACCTTCCTCCAGAATGATCCTCTTCAGTTCGCCATCATTAGGAATGCACGTCCTACCCTTGTAACGCAGCATGCCGTCCGTTCCTGTGTTGAATTCCTTATCTTTCTTTGAAACGAGCGAGTCTAGTATCTTCACCAGATCTTCATCCTCACGCTGCTTCATTTTGATTCGGTCGAACACGTTGCTAGCTATTCTAAGGTTACAGCACTTGATGCTGTTCGGTTCAAACTCAAACTGTAACCTTAGATCTCTGAAACTCTCCACCAAGTTCAACTCGCGCACCATCATAGACGACATATGCACCACTTTTCTGCTCAGAGCGTCCGCTACCACGTTCGCTTTTCCTGGATGGTAGAGCAGCTCGAAATCATAATCCTTCAAGAACTCAAGCCACCTCCTCTGCCTCATATTCAACTCCTTCTGATCAAAGAGGTACTTGAGACTCTTGTGATCACTGAAAACTTGGAACGTGGATCCATACAAGAAATGCCTCCAGATCTTCAGTGCAAAAACGACCGCTGCCAACTCCAGGTCGTGCGTTGGATAATTCCTCTCGTGAATCCTCAACTGCCGAGACGCATACGCTACCGCTCGCCTCTCTTGCATCAAAACACAACCCAGACCTTGATTAGAAGCGTCGCAATAGACTTCAAACGGTTTAGACGTATCCGGAATAACCAGCACTGGGGCGCTCGTCAGCTTGATCTTCAGCTCTTGAAAACTGGATTCACAACGATCAGTCCAAGCGAACGGCTGATCTTTACGGGTCAATTGGGTTAGCGGCGCTACTATCTTAGCAAAACCTTCAATGAAACGTCTGTAGTAGCCCGCCAGTCCAACAAAACTACGTACCTCCGTGACCGAACGCGGACTCTCCCAATCCAATACCGCTCGCACTTTCGCTGGATCCACCGAGATGCCTCCAGCCGACACCACATGACCCAAAAACTGGATCTCCTTCATCCAGAATTCACACTTAGACAACTTGGCATATAATTCTTTCTCCCGCAACACTCCAAGTACGAGTCTAAGGTGCTCTTCATGCTCTTCTTCAGTCTTGGAATAGATGAGGATATCATCTATGAAGACAACCACAAACTTATCCAAATAGGGCCTGAATATGCGGTTCATGTACTCCATGAACACGGCTGGAGCGTTCGTTACTCCAAAAGGCATCACCACATATTCATAATGCCCATATCGCGACCTGAATGCTGTCTTCTGGATGTCATCTTCTTTAACCCTAATTTGATGATATCCGGATCTCAAATCAATCTTCGAGAATACTGCAGCCCCATGTAGTTGATCTAGCAAGTCATCTATCCTCGGCAAAGGGTACTTGTTCTTGATGGTCAGCTTGTTTAATTGCCTGTAGTCAATACACAACCGAGAGCTTCCATCCTTCTTCCTTACTAACAGCACGGGCGCTCCCCAGGGTGATACGCTCGGCCTAATAAATTTCTTCTCTATCAACTCCTCAATCTGCTTCTTTAGTTCAGATAACTCCGCAGGCGACATCCTATATGGCTGAACCGAGATGGGAGCGGCTGTAGTCACCAAATCAATTGTAAACTCCACTTCACGCTGAGGGGGAAGTCCAGGGATCTCTTCCGGAAAAAACGTCCGCAAACTCGTCCACAACTGATCGTCCCTTACCGTTTCTAGTGGACGATCGTTCTTCTACCCTTCCTCTGGATTCCTGATCCTCGTGAGTCATAATCAAGAAACAGCTGGCGCCTTCCATAATGTCTTCTTTCAGCTGACCGAGCGTCACTGAAAGAACTTCTTCATCTACACCAGGGAAGATCAACTCTTTCGCTCCACAATCAAGAAGAACACGATTGGCAGCCAACCAATCCATTCCTAAGATAACCTCCAAACCTTGAAGAGGTAAGCAGATGAGGCTAACTTTAAACCTACGCCCATCCACTTCTATAGGACACTTGACGCACATAGTGGACGTCCTAACCTCACCAGCTGCTGGGGTCGACACCACCAGATCAAACTGCATCTCGCTCACTTCTAATCCCAGCTTTTCAACACACGCCTTCGAGATGAAGGAGTGCGTTGCCCCCGAATCAAACAAAGCACAGCAGGGTCTACCAAACAGCATGCATTCACCAACAATAAGGTTACCTGAACTCGCTGCTTCAGCGCTCGTTATAGCATACACTCGCCCACTAGCTTGGGCTCGTCCTCCTCTTGGCTGATTTCTTCCAGCATTAGGTGGCCTCATCACAGCACGCCCACTCATATTGCACTCGTGATCCAGGTGCCCGTTTTTTCCACAACGAGTGCATTGCTTTACTCCCACCAACTGAGGGCATGAAGACCTATAATGTGGTCCTCCACACCGAAAACAAACAACACCTCCCTGTCCAGACTGTCCGACCGGGACTACTGCTTGTGATCCGCTCGTCTGAGAAGACTGATTTGGACGAGCGTAAGGAGGTCTCCTCTGTACAGCACCTCCCCTGGACACCATTGGTCCCCTACTCACTGTTTGCTGCCTCTTCAACCGTTTTGCCTCTGCCATATTCTTCTCCAAAACCTTGGCTCGCTCGACCATGGCAGGAAAAGACCGAATACACAAACTTGAGATCAACACTTTCAGATCACTTCTCAACCCATTCTCAAACTTCCTGCACTGCCACTCTTCGTTAGTAGCCATCGTATTGAACCTCAGGAGGTGTTTAAAGGTGTTGGTATACTCCGACACAGACTTGGTTCCTTGTGCCAGTTGAAGGAACTCAACTTCCTTAGCGTAACGTACGCTGTCCGGGAAATACTCCTCATAAAACTTGCCTCTGAAAACCGCCCAGGTTACTGGATTCCGAGCGTCCGTTAAGATGGCCTTCATACTCGTCCACCAGTGACTTGCTTCTCCAGTCAACAAATACTCTGTAAAAGCCAAGCGGCTCTCATCCGGACACCTCTTAGCATCATAAATACGCTCCATATCTCTCAGCCACTGGTCTGCCTCATCAGGAAGGCATTTCCCACTGAATTTAGCCGGGTGGTGTTGGAGGAAACTCTCCAGGGTCCACTCAGCAGTAGGCGGGGCAGCGTTGGAAGAAGACGCTCCCGCAGTGTGCCTGGTTGATGCTAAAATCTCCATCAGCTGTCGCTGGGTTGTTTCCGAGCTAGTACGGGAAGCTTCCAGACTTTGCATGGCAGCTTGGTTTTGCTGCATCAGGGTGGCGTTTTGTTCCATTAGGGTCGTATTCTGCTGTTGTAAACGGTCTATCACTGTCTCCAACAACCTGGCGTGGTTGGACGCATCAGGTTCGTTAGGTTGGGGTGGAGGAGGAAGTCTAGGGGCCATCGTTTTCTGTACCATAGAAAACGAACGTTAGAAGTGTCTAACAGTTAACACATTAACTTATTAAACACACTATGAGCACACAGTAAAAACGTAATGCACCCATAACCTACAGCGTCCTTAAGAGAACAAAACTGCTCTGATACCACTAATGTAACATCCCAAAATATAGTAATTACCATAATCAAGATTAATTACATTAAGATAATAAACAGTGCAGTCTTACAAAAACCGAACGAGCACTAAGATGTCGAACGTTCATAAAGCATACAGAAATGACGAACTCCATAATATAAAGAGTTTAAGGACGAACGGTTTTACAGGATTACAACCGAACGTCTACATAAAACACGTAATAAACTATACTATACTGGCGAGCGCTCTAGGGCTCGGCTTTCACTTCAACATCCACCAGCGTCGCGTCCTCCAAATTTTCTTCTTCCAGCAGTGTTTCAAGGGACGCTCCACCATCTGCTCACATCCACATGGATGATCATTGCAAAGACAAGACGAACGTACAGAGACCAGGACAACACAAGGAAAACACAAGGGTAAGCTTACGTATTTTAAATTCATACTTCAACATTTATATTCAAATCATCACACAATCAGTACATACGCATATAACTTCAATCAAAACATAAATATAAATATTCTAGACAGACCGTCCGGACTGTATGAATCTGTGTAGTTTCAAGCGTCCTTGCACCCGAGTGATGTAGTAACTGGGTAACATTAAACAGCTGCCACTCGAGGTAAGTCCGTTCTTACGTCGCCCATGTTAACTTATGGACTAAGGACCTCCTGCCGTTCCCACACATGAGTACCCCCTTCTACTTGAAGAGGCGTATCACGGAACATCAGGATGGACAGCGAGTCTAAACTTATCCACAGTCATACTTTACTAAATTCAATAACCAATCAGAGTCGTTCCTCCTTGGAACGCTCGTTCAAATATCAATCTCATAATTTCACCCCATATATGGTTCGTTCATTTTATAATTCTCTCAATATCACATTTTCATTCTTTGTTACACTTCCATAAAAAGACGAACGTTAATTCACTGTATGGACGAACGCTATTTGAGATCAGGACGAACGCTATTTAAAACGGACGCTCGACATGAGGTCGAACGTTATTAAAGACTGACGCTCGACATGAGGTCGAACGCTATTAAAGACTGACGCTCGACATGAGGTCGAACGCTATTAAAGACTGACGTTCGACATGAGGTCGAACGCTATTAAAGACTGACGCTCGACATGAGGTCGAACGCTATTAAAGACTGACGCTCGACAGAAGGTCGAACGCTATTAAAGACTGACGCTCGACAGAAGGCCGAACGCTACCAACAACGTGTTAGCAAAAATCAAAGATGAAGTTTTGATGATGAACAGATTTGCACAAGTCAAGATCCATAAAGACAAATTGAGGATCTCTGTATTTTATAAAGCTTTTATAATAATCAAAGTTGATGTAATAGTGCTCAAATATGTATTAGGGTTGATTCTTGTAATTTATATTTGATTTATTTAGTTAATCGATTATTCCTGAGAATAATCAATTAACACTAGCCGTTGGGGTTTCAGATTTGAAAAACTAGCCGTTGGAGGTTTCAGATTTGAAAAACTAGCCGTTGGGGGTTTCAGATTTGAAAAACTAGCCGTTGTACTCATTATTAATCGATTAATATTTATCTTAATCGATTAAATGCGTTAGATGGCCCGTTTTCGAAGAATGGAAGGGTATTATGTTGAGTCTATAAAATGGCTCACTCTTTATCTCAAAAATAACTCTTCCCTTGTGCAAAAGATCTCTGAACTCTTTGAGAACTCTGTGAGATTGTTGAAGCTAAGGAAACTCTTGTCTGCAAGTCCTGAAGTGGTACTGTGGTGACAGAGGAATAGCTTGTTCATCCTTGGTGTGTCTGAGGAAGTGTCTGGAAGAGGATCATCCTTCGTGAAGCATTCGAAGGAGGTGGTCATCCTTTGTGAAGATTCAAAGGAGGTGTAAGTTCATCTCTTGTGGTTTCAAGAGAGGTGGTAATTTCTAAACTGTTACAAATTGTTTTTCTGTGTGACTAATATTTGTAACTGTTTTGTGATAGTGAAAAAGGTTTATCTTGTTTGAGATAAGCGACTGGACGTAGGATCCTAGTGATCTGAACCAGGATAAAATCACCTGTGCAATTTTTCTCTTTCCCTTACTCTGTTATTTACATTCAATTATCTGCTTAGTAAGAAAGAATTGAGAGAAAAATATTAAAAAGGCATAATAAGAGAATATAACCAATTCACCCCCCCTCTTGGTTTGTTACCACGCTAATAATTCCGCTGCAGCGATTCTAACAATTGGCATCAGAGCTTGCTTTGATAGTCATTCAAATGGCAGGATCACATCAAACCTTTGGAGAGGGTGCATCAATCAATAGACCCCCACTATTCACAGGTGAGAACTATGCATTCTGGAAGGTAAGAATGCAAATATTTATTGAATCTATTGATTGTGAAATTTGGGATGTTATTGCGTCTGGTTCTTCTGTTCCTACTAACAATATACAGGAACCAAAGCCCCGTGGTCAATGGACCATTGAAGAAAAGAAAAGATTTCAGAATGACGTGAAAGCTAGGAATATTATTGCATCAGCATTGACTGTTGATGAGTTCTACAGGGTTTCTGTCTGCAAAACTGCTCAAGAAATGTGGGACGTGCTCAGAGTAACACATGAAGGAACAGATGACGTAAAGAGGGCAAGAAAGAATTCCCTGATTCAAGAGTATGAAATGTTCAGGATGAAGCAAGGAGAAACAATTTCTGATGTTCAAAAACGCTTCACCAACATTGTCAATCATCTCATTGGACTGGGTAAGTCATTTGATACTGACGAATTAAACATTAAAATTTTGAAGTCTTTAGACAGGTCGTGGCAACCTAAGGTGACTGCAATCTCGGAGTCACAAAACCTCAACACCATGACTATGGCGGCATTATTTGGAAAGTTGAGGGAACATGAATTAGATCTTGGAAGACTTGATGAAGAAGAAGCTAAATCCAAAACCAACAAGAAGAGTTTGGCGTTAAAATCAGAGGTTGATAGAAGCAAAGGTAAATCGGAAGATGAAGACTCAGACGAAGAGGAAAACTTAAGCCTTGTGATCAAAAGATTAAACAAATTCATGAAGTCTAAAGGTAAAGGAAGGTTTAGGTACGAAAAGAAAGATAATCAGGCATCTTCCTCAAATTACCGATGCTACAGCTGTGGAGAAAAGGGGCATCTAAAGGCAGACTGTCCAAATCAGAAGAGAGGTGAAGACAAAAAGGAGAAAAGATTCTTCAAGAAAAAGAAAGCATACATTGCATGGGAAGACGATAATGAGTCCTTTTCAGATTCAAGCGATTCAGATGAAGAAGCAAACATCTGTTTAATGGCAGATGATGATAATGTCAGCCAAGTAAGTAGCTCACATTGTTCTGATAATAATAGTCAAGTTGATGAAGATGAATTGCATGAAACATATGCTGCATTGTTAATTGAATCTGAAAAATTAAATATTTCTCATAAAAAGCTGAAAAAGGATTTTAAAAATTTAAAATCTGAATTTGACAACCTTCTTGAAGAAAATAAAAATTTGAAATTTACTTCTGAAAATCTCACTAAATTAAATGATGCCTTGAAAACTGAATTTTCAAATTCATCTGAAGAAAACAGAAGTTTAAAAAATAAATTTTTATATCAAGCAGAAGAAATCAGGAATTTGAAAAATAAAGTGCTATATTATGAAAAAGAAAAATATGTTGCTAATCATGAATGTGAGTCTTGCATACAATTTAAATATTTTTCTGAACAAACAACCTTAGGAGAATGTAGCAAAAATAATGAAAATAAGGTTGTTAAAAATGAGTATGTTCCTAAAATTAAAAACAAACAAAATAAAAGAACCCGTAGAATTTGGGTAGAAAAAGGAACAACTCATAGGAACACAAACTTTGTATCATGCTTTTATTGTATGAAAAAGGGTCATACTTCAAATAAATGTAAAATTAAGCATTATGGTGTTCCAAGTGGTAGATTTGTTTGGGTTGTAAAATGATTTCTTTTTTTTAAATCTAACCCAAAGGACCCATACAAGTAGTTGGGTACCTATTGTTTAATATTTAGAATTTCTTTAAAACAAAATTTAAGATAATTTTATTCCAAGGCTGATGAAACTATTTTTTTGGATATCTTCTAATATACAAAGCATATATAGTTTTCAATCGGAAAACATTTGAAATAGAAGAATGTGTGCATGTTGTCTTTGATGAAATTGTAGACCTTGAGGCAAAACCTCTTGAGTCAGTTGAATTAGATGCAGGCAATGATGAAGATTTGTAGAAGACAACAAATGAAGCGAAGAATGATGACAATCCTCAAGATGAAGATCTAAACAAAATGTGGAAACAACCTAGAGGATTATCATTACGAAGTTGGAGGCATATCTAAAGGGGTAAACATTAGAAGAGATCTAAGAATCTTTAGAAATATCTTATGATTGAATTTTTAAATGCGTTCCAGTTTTGCAATTTTGAAAATCTAGCCATATTTTTGTATGCTTTAAAATTCCTATCTTATATAGTTCAATGTATGTTTAAACAATGTTTTATAAGTTCTTCATCCTAAAATTATTTGCTTTAAATATCCTATTGTGTATGTTTGAATGAATCTTTAAATTTGAAATATTTTTAGCTCATATGCATACATGCTTTTATTAAGGGGGAGTATTATCTTAGGGGGAGAACATCAAACACACCTTTTTAATTATGATCAAAAAGGGGGAGAAAATGTTTAAAGCTTATTTAAGCTCATTTGCTTATTTGTGTTTATTCACTAATGCACTTTTTCTTCCATAAGTTGTGTTTTATCCAGATTATTACTAAAAGCTTTAAATCAAAGTAGTTTTTGATCATCATCAAAAAGGGGGAGAATGTTAGCAAAAATCAAAGATGAAGTTTTGATGATGAACAGATTTGCACAAGTCAAGATCCATAAAGACAAATTGAGGATCTCTGTATTTTATAAAGCTTTTATAATAATCAAAGTTGATGTAATAGTGCTCAAATATGTATTAGGGTTGATTCTTGTAATTTATATTTGATTTATTTAGTTAATCGATTATTCCTGAGAATAATCAATTAACACTAGCCGTTGGGGGTTTCAGATTTGAAAAACTAGCCGTTGGAGGTTTCAGATTTGAAAAACTAGCCGTTGGGGGTTTCAGATTTGAAAAACTAGCCGTTGTACTCATTATTAATCGATTAATATTTATCTTAATCGATTAAATGCGTTAGATGGCCCGTTTTCGAAGAATGGAAGGGTATTATGTTGAGTCTATAAAATGGCTCACTCTTTATCTCAAAAATAACTCTTCCCTTGTGCAAAAGATCTCTGAACTCTTTGAGAACTCTGTGAGATTGTTGAAGCTAAGGAA
Source organism: Vigna umbellata (assembly GCF_029865625.1). Lineage (NCBI taxonomy): Eukaryota > Viridiplantae > Streptophyta > Magnoliopsida > Fabales > Fabaceae > Vigna > Vigna umbellata. The sequence continues at coordinate 64,285,388 of NC_142168.1, forward strand.
ACTCTTGTCTGCAAGTCCTGAAGTGGTACTGTGGTGACAGAGGAATAGCTTGTTCATCCTTGGTGTGTCTGAGGAAGTGTCTGGAAGAGGATCATCCTTCGTGAAGCATTCGAAGGAGGTGGTCATCCTTTGTGAAGATTCAAAGGAGGTGTAAGTTCATCTCTTGTGGTTTCAAGAGAGGTGGTAATTTCTAAACTGTTACAAATTGTTTTTCTGTGTGACTAATATTTGTAACTGTTTTGTGATAGTGAAAAAGGTTTATCTTGTTTGAGATAAGCGACTGGACGTAGGATCCTAGTGATCTGAACCAGGATAAAATCACCTGTGCAATTTTTCTCTTTCCCTTACTCTGTTATTTACATTCAATTATCTGCTTAGTAAGAAAGAATTGAGAGAAAAATATTAAAAAGGCATAATAAGAGAATATAACCAATTCACCCCCCCTCTTGGTTTGTTACCACGCTAATAATTCCGCTGCAGCGATTCTAACACAACGAACGCTTATTTACTCAAAGGGGGACGCTCGTTCTCGAGCAGAATTCTTTCCAAATGAAAGAATTCCATTTTAAAGTATCATAAGGAAAACCGAACGGTATAAGACCGTACAGTGACGAGCGTTAGTTAACAAAAGTAGGATTTAAGTGCAGAATTATCAACCTTAGCCAATTTTTCAGATTTCAACATTTTAACCTAAACTTTATACTTCAAATGAATCTCAGATTTATGAACTTTACACTCTCACTTCCAGATTACTTCATATTCAATAATCAACATCTTAACAATTCATACATTATAGTATTCATCCATACGATTCAACCATGCATGCAGCTCAACAATCCAGAAAATCATATCAGTACATTCATAACAGCACAACAGGGCTCGTTCATGCAGATCAGAAAATCACGCATACAAAGATTTCATACAAACAACCCAATTATGCTTTCATACAATCATACACGTATAAATTTAAATATATGTAAGCTTCCCTTACCTGGATAGCAGTGATCTTCCAAAAGCACGATTCTAGGGTTTCCTCTAACCACTTCTACTCTCAAGTTTCGTTCCACAGTTCCCACGTAAAACTAAGACACCAAAACAATCAACCAAAACTCAGACCTAGAACCCATTCATGCAACCAACTAGGGTTCGCATGAGACCAGAAAAGGGACGAAGCTTAAGACAGAAAAACTTACCAGTTCCGATCCAAGTTCTGTTCGGTCCAAATGAAAGGTCTCAACTGGACGAACACTCCTACGGTTCTGGAAAGTGAATCGGAGAAGAAGAAGATGAGTTATCGAAGAGAGAAGGTTACTGGTTCTAGAGAGAGATCAGAGAAATTGGAAAATCTGATTCAGAGGAAGGAGATGAGTGATACAGGTGAGTGGAGGGTTTTTCGAAAACTCTTTTTGCTTAACTCACGTTCGTTTGAACGAACGTCTCCCTCGCTGACACCTGCATACCAAACTCTGAATTGGAAGCTTCCAACGTGACAAGTGTCGTGTGTGCATGCAGAGCTTAGTGCGCAATTAATGCACTGGACGTGTGTCGCGGCTCATTGATGGAAGCTACTAGGTGAATCAGCAGTATCATAATTACTGATTTGACATCTAATTACGTTTTAAAATTTTCCGGGATCTCACAACCACTTACATTTATTTTTATTTTTTTTCCTTTAGTTATATAAATATTAAAGCCTATCCGAATTCGCTAACATTTCAGCTTGTGAAATTTGGAGAATAATGTTTGCACGATCCATATTCAAACCTTTTCCTTCTTCCTTGTTTTTTTTTTTTTTCTTTTGCAACGCTTGTCCAAAACTAATTTACATTAATTTTAAATTATCATTATTTATAACACATGTAATTTAAATATTTTTTTAATTAGTAATTTTTAAAATAAAAGCATATTTATGATTTCTATCTTCAAAAATAACTCTTCACTTGTGATATAGTTTTGATACTGTAATTTTGAAAGATGATAAAATGATTGATGTAATATTTTTTAATTGTTAATAGTACAATTAATATCAATCATCACTATTTTTCAAAATCAAAATCAATAAATAGAAACTCAATTATAAGCATATAAATAATTTCTTGTAATACAAATTTATCATTTAATATATAAGAAACTATTTATATAACATTTATTATTTGATGGATAAAAACTGATTGTCAATATTCATCAATAATTACCAATGATTAAAATTAATTCACAAAAATTGGCAAACCAAATTTTATGAGATTTTCTTTTCACCATTTTCTTTTTAATTCTAGTTCTTTAGTGTACAAGACGGATGATGTTAGTAAAGCAACCGATGATGATGTTGGTAAAGCAAGCATGATTTCAATACATATAGATGAGTTTAGATTATATATTATGGTTTTTTGAACACTTAACGGTTTTACAGATGTATTGTTAATGGAATATATTTGAATTGAATTTTTTATATTTATGTGAAGTTGAGATTATAAATATTTTGAATTATAGCAAAATTATGCATTTAACTCACTCAAGTGAGATAAATGTTGAATATAAGTTTCCAACCAAATAACTACTTATATAAGTCATGAATTTTATCCTCAAGCAACAATTCGTTTTTTAAGTAAAGAAAAGATTAAATATTAATTCTATTTTATTTGAGAATATGGCTCGAAAATACCTCATTTAAGCTATATTTTTATTACACTCTAATTTATTTCATTAAAAGAAACTCTTAACTTTATAAAAACTCAAAAAACAACTTAAATATCAATAATTTTTAATTTGTTACCTTTTATTTTAATGATAATTTTTTAGTTTCATTATAATAAAATAAACATAGATTGTAGGCCTTCCATATATAATATATTATAATGTGAGATCCATTTAGTAAAACTTGTAAAAATTATTGGATTGGAGAGAAGAGTTAATTAAGGTGTAAAAAATACCTAGAAGGGCTAATTATGCGTAATTATGGAACTCAAGTGTTAAATATAGAAAAAGGAAAAGATATGTCAATATGTTTGTTTATACAAGTTCTTTTATAAGGATTTGTGAAAAAAATAAAATAAAAATTATCAAAGTAATGTGTAAACTAATTTTAAAAAAAGAACTATATGATATGATTATTTTACATTTTATTTCAACTTATAAGTTTATTTTATTTAATCTTTTACAGTTTTTCTTCTTAAAGTCACTGTAGAAAATCTAGTTCATACGAACCAATAACTTTATGAAAATAACTTTTATAAATAAAAATGGTAAAAAGACAATATATATTATATGTACATATTCAATTGATGTGAACAAATTTTAAAGTAGTTATCACACTAAAGTGGACATCTTTCAAAGATGTTTTTTCCTTTATCTTTGACGACGAAAAGATGCTTTCTGCCTGCCTTTATAATTCAACCTGATAAAAAATTGCTAAATGCGAGAATAAATGAAAAAAAAAATATAAACAAAATTAAATCGAATCCATACAAAAAGGGAAGAAGTATAAAGTGTGAACAAACAATGTTAAGTTTTCTGAGTAATTCTATTTTGGGCCAACACGAGTTCGTGTCATGTCTATCAAGAAGCCCGGTTTTTTTCTGTTGAACGTAAACTACTGTAGTTTCTTCTTGCACCACCATAAGTTTTTTCCTATACCTCCATTTAAATAAAATTTTATTTTTATATTTTCAGATTATACAATTTGAAAGTTACTTTAGGAAATTAAAAAAAAAAACTTTTAAATTATATAATCTAAAAGCCATTTTTACCTTCCAAGTTACATAATCCAGACAAAAGTAGAATTTTCTCTTACGTAATTTGAAAGTCATTTTTTTATTTTTAAATTACATAATTCCGCTTTTTTTTCTCAAATAAATTTTAACTTCTTTTATTATACTATCTAAAAATACATTTTTAAAGAAAAAAATAACTTCTAGGTATAATTAGAAGTCATGTTCAGCTTTCTGATTTTATGATTCAGAAATATTTTTCAATTTTATATTATACCAGTTGAAAATCATTTTTTATTTTGGATTGCATAATTTATAAAGCGTAAAATCGAAAATTTCTTATATAAGGTGCAGGAAGAAATATATGGTGGTGCAGAAAGAAGCGGCTGAATAAAGTTAAACTGGGTCCATGTATTGTGTGAACAAAAAACAAAAAAGTTGGTCAAAATTTCCGGCCATGTAAAAACAAAATATGAAAAGGTATTTTTGTCTTGCTTGATTTTTCCTTTAAAGTAAAACAAAATAATTCCAATAATTATGAATTCAACAAAAATGGAGAGGGGAAAATAAATAAAATGACATATGAATACAGTCATGCTAGTTTATATTTAAACATAACAAGAAAAAATGTAAATAAACAGACAATTTGGTGTGAAAAAAGATATATAGATATTAATAAAGTGTCTATTGATGTTATATAATTACCCTAAGAAAAGTGTGCCCGTTGCAACCTTGATGAATTTTCCTTATTATCCTATTTCTATATCCTTTTTTTATCTATTTCCTTTTCATGTGTGAACTTTTGAATTTCATATCTTTGATCGGTTGAGAACTATAAACTTTCTTTCCAACTAATGATTATGTTTTAATTTTTAGGTTTGCGTTTTATAAGTTCTCTGGAATATTCTTGTGTATAGGAGTTCAAGAGATATTATAATACTTTTCTTCCTTAACAGACTATATATCTTATTTGAAGTTAATTTATAAAGTTGAATATTTGTGTAGAAGATTTAAAGTTATAATTGTTTATTTAATTGATATTTTGTATTAGAGTTTAATAATATGTTTTTATCATGTAAAATTTTGATAATTTTGATTGTGGTTGGTGTTGAGGAACCAAATTGAATAAATTTAGTTTAGAGTTAGTGTGATGATTGAAATGGTATGAAAAGCACTAGAATCCATAAATAGGTTGTTAGCCATTATTATGTTTATATGTTTTTTTAGACTTAACGCTTGAGCGTGGAGTTAGTCGTTCTGGTTATGTTCAAACGTAACATTCAATGTATGTGCTCTCTATATAAATTACTTATTTGGTATGATATAGTTGTGTGAACGTGAACATGACATTAAGTTTTAGGCTGTTCTCATCCTCATGTTTATAGACTTTATTAACTATCATCATTTATAAAACTACAATTGGTGTATTCAAAGCACTTCGAATGAGTTAAATTTTACTTTTTAGTGGATATGTACTTAATACCAAAATTTCGAAAGGTATTAAGTTATAATATATTATCGTTATTTTCTCCCATATAAAATTCTTATACTATAAGATTTTCTTTGAGTCACAATTGTGGTTATGGTAATTTCTTTGATTGCCAGAGAGTTTTGACGTAGATTGTAGTGATAGCTAGAATAATTTTGTGTGATGATTTGTAATAACTTATAATGAGGAGTTATAAGTGATAACTATTATCACTGAATTTGGTAAGCAAGTAAATGATGTTGTGTTATCAGTAGCTTTAGATCGACTGAGAAAATTTTACATTTTATTTATTTCTTTTAAAAGATTTAGGACATATATGTATAAAAAGCAAAAAGGAAAAAATTAAGTTAATATTCGAGGGACTGGGACTATATATCTAAAGTAAGTGGTTAATGTACATGCTACGTTAGATATCAATGTTTCTATTTCTGCAGTAAAAAGTCTTACCGAATAAATACAGCTGCATATGTTAACTAATAACTATAGCCTGATGTGTTAAAAAAACTGATAAGCTAATACAAATTATATGAATAAATGGAAAGAAATGTAGCAACTAATTCTCAATCAAATTCTCCCCAAAAAAATAAAAATCTCATACAAACCATCATTACCTTCTTGGATACTCCTGTCTCATGAAGATTCTTAAAAGGGCATCTAAATACAAAATATAAGAGATTTAAATAATGGAACTAAAAAGAGTCGCAGTATATTGGAATTTGGATTTGGTTTTTAATACATAATGATTTAAAGTTTGGATATTATTTATGCGTATATAAAACTTGTATATTCAAAAATAAATTAAATGCCTAAGAGTTACTGATTTATCATCAAATGAAACCAGCTGACCAATATACCGAATTAAAGGAAATCTTTGGATCTTACAAAATAGTAATCTGAGAACATAAAGTTAAAGGATATAAAACATAGTTTGCTAAATATTTTAATAGCTTAAAAGTAATTATTATTTGTTTTATACATATTTGTCTTAATGCTTTGATTTAGTTTTTCTTAAAACATTCCTTGATAACAAGATAATATTGTTCACATTTGAATAAACATTACTGGAACAAAATACGAAAATAAAACGAAGAAAACATTCAAATGCCTTAAAACAAATATATTACTTAAACATTTTTATTACAGTTGTGCACCGGTGGCTATGGAACAGCTGGATACAAATAAAATAAATACCCTTTTCAGAAAATATGGTAATCGTTTTCTCACAAAAATAAGTTTGATTTTTCACAAAATTAGTATTTTTGGAAGAAGTTATCACTGTTTATATAGATCAATTAAACAAATTTTCCGGTTAAACAATTGTTACAGGTTCGAAGGTTAAATATGTAAAGTACTAAACAAAAGAAAGAAAAAAAGATGTTACATATAAAAATGTTATCTTATTTTATGTGAATAGTCTCAGAAACATGTGACCTCTGCCATAATAGAGCTACCTACCCACGACAACTTACTCCAATGGCGTGTTATTAAACCAAAAAGTACAATCATCATTCAATATCAAACTTTTTCATCAGCGGTTGATCTTGACAACTGGGCTAGGGAAAATTAGCAGTTATATAATCCACTAAATGTTTCCTGATAATTAGTAATGTGCTAAAGAATGGTAAATTACATCAAATGATTTCTTTCTCAGGTGATCATTAGTTACAAAAGACGATACCAAATTTGATCAGCACAACAAATTTGCAAGGTAGTATTGAGAGAAAATGAGAAATTTCCTTGAACTTTATTCAAGTAGTTCTAGGTACAAAGGACCTATTGCTACAAAAAGAATGGATTAACATCAGAAGGGGAAGCAGCTGATAGAATTTAATGAGAAAACAATGGAGACCACGTTCCTAACAAGACCTAAACAACAGGTGAGAAGAAAAATACAAATTTACATGGAAATAAATGTCGCTAACCCGATTTCTAAGTCCTAACTTTGCAAGTCAGGTTCACCAACCAAAGTTGGAAAAACACCTCGGCGTGAGAACCCAAAGGATCACCACCCGTGCAGATTCCAAATGTTGGCCTGCACAAAGAATGTAATTTCATATCCTAATACGTTAATATCTTGCCGCTGCTTCCTCCCTTAATCAATCATTTGGATTTAGTGTATTGTTAGAAAGCCCATAAGCTAAATGAAGTTAGCAAATTCAGACTCTTGATCGCGTTTCACAATCCTTTCGAGCCAACTTGAAACATCAATTCAATCTGCTCTCTAAGCCTAAAAACGAAGGGCCTCGGACTTTAAGGCGCTTTGGCTCAATCTCAATGGAAGGCGGTTCCCTAAATGTCTGTTGCTGCAAGAACCTATCTTTCCGGTGTTGGTGGTGATCTCGTTGCATACTTATTTCCTCGTTTCCTAACTTCTTATATCTTATCGAAATGGGAATGCCATTACCCCTTGCAAATCTGTCCCTGGAGGAGACTTGAACACGACTTTTATGGCTAACATGTTTGTAACTTAACTCCTGAGTTCTGAAATCCATTGGTTGATCACTCCTTCCTTCAGGAAGGACTTTCTTCAGCCGTTTTAGTCCCTGCTCATAGATTACAATATCATCATGGTCCATTCATATAGCATAATCTGATAATCCATTTAGGAAAGATGAAACACTGGGAATGTAAGCTGAGCGCTGAGTGATAAAATAGCAATGCAATGATATAAATGAATAAATAAACTAAATATTTGAAAAATACCTGCTGCTCAGTCTGCTTTGAAGACGTGACATCATTCATATTTCTCCTCTCTGCTTTCAGAGAAGAAGGGCGCTTTACCCTAAACATCTCTGAATCAGAATCACTCTCGTCCGCGATGGGCTTTGTATCAACTCTCTGAACAACACTCTGTGGTTTAATCGAGCTTTCATGGCACACAGCAGGGGATAACGAAGATTCACATGCACTGTTGGGTATTCTTTCACCAAAATCCTCAAAATCAACAATACCTCCTCCTAAATTGATATTTGTATGCCCTTCAGCCTGTTAGCAGAATAAATAATTAACGGAAAGTTTAGTTCCAGAATCAATAATAACCATTCAATAATCTCAATGGAATAATATGCAAGGTCAATATTCAAAAACTATATTCAGATGACTTACATTTTTGGGAGTAGAGAAGCTCTCAAGGGATTCAGAAAGAGTGGATGTGGCTGAAGAAAAGGAAACGTCAGACACCAATGGTATTTGATTTTCAGAGCAATGTACAAAGACAGATTGATTCTGTGTACTGTATTCTTGATTATTTGTTGAGTGCTCTGGAGTTGTATAAAATTCAACAACAGAATCAAGTTTTAGCTCACAATAAGGAATGTATCCATTTGCCTCGGCTCTCTGAAACATATTTGACAAAGGATATGCATACATGTTTTGACCACTATTGGTTTGCTTCCTTATCTCATGTGATATCCCATCTTCCTGCTCAAACATCTTGGCTGCGGCTTCCATATCCATAATATCCTCCCTCAAATAAAGTGTGTGTTTGCTCCCACAGGTGAAGTCAAGAGAATCAACATCTGAATTCTCAAAAATTAAAAACACAAAATGAGAATATTGTACCATAGAAAATGCATGTAATAATCAAGTAAAGAATTCATTGTGTCCATAATTTATTATTTAGTCCAGAAACAAGATAATATTTTTTTTCCTATTATAATCCCATAGGATATTAAAGAAACAATTTGAAATCCATGAGATTACCATATATGGTAAATGATATTAAGCAAAGCATGGGATCCAATAAACCAAACATACATCACATAGTAAATGATAATGAGCAAAGCTTACCGTGACGTAGGCATACAGGATGCATATGACAGTTGCAATCAACATAAGCTACGTAACAGTCACGTTTGCAAAGGCTACAGAGAATTGTGCCATGGGAATGAGAAGAGACGCTTATACAAGCCCTTGATTTCGTTAGAAACCATCGCGCGCAATGCTGGAATCGCATCAAGTTAACAAATGAAATCTTAATGCTATTATGAGAAAGAGAGTCTGAAGAGGGAAAATCCGAATCTTCAAGTTCCAAGCATGTACGGAGAAGCATTGCTTCTTTGCATAGAAGTTCTTCATGGGGCAGTAAAGGAACCCTGTTAAGAAGTGCATATCTTCTGCTAGCAATAGCCCCTAACGGAAACCAATCACCAATTGCAAAATTCACTGCTTCTCCACAATTGAAACCTACAATTGTAACCAATATTACACGGATCAGTTTTTAATTTATTTATTTCACAAGCAGTGAATAGGTGGGAGTAGAAGGTGCGATAGAATTCCTGGAACTACAAAATAGAAATGAGCAAATCTAACCATGACTGAAGCCAGCATGATATGCTCTAGGGAAAGTTATTATAAACTCCCCAGGCTTTTGAACGGCCTTGTAGACAGGAACTTCATGCTCTAACAAAATATTTGGTGGAAATAGAGTTGTTTTCCCCAGAAGAACATCAAATGCACCATCTTCCCCATCACTTGACAAAATATCATTAGTGTACACATGTTCTCTCACCACCCTTTCAAATTCCAAAGCTGCATGACCTGGAATACCGTACCATGTTTTGGATGCGCCACAGTGATGATAATTAATGCTGTCATAACAATGTAATATATTAATATCATTAAATAATCAACTAAAGAAGAAAGCCTTCAGTTGTGATAATGTTATTATGAACTTATTCTGAAAATAAGCAACATTTACCTGTACAAATAATGATCTTCCACATGCCAAGCAAACATGCTGAACAGCATTCCAATGTACAACATGGGCTCGGTTACTCCCTGAAATGAAAATCCAATATGAAGTCATGTAAAATGTATATTACAAAGATGACTTAACCGTTAAACGAAACTATCATACCGGAATTAATGTTTCCAAGAGCCGTAAACTTGATTTGGGCAACCTTGATAGTTTCTGAGATCATACAGAAGGAATAGTTGAATAAGTTATCTTTGTCACATATTCTACTCTTCTATAAAGAAAGAAAAGGATATCTAAACAAATAGGGATACACCAATAAAATTAACACCTTCAAATTCCATTTGCTGTTCCCAAGCTGGTCAATGGGAGAAGATGAAAAGGCACTGCCATCAACATCACATGCATATTCAACACTTTCCATCTTCCCACAACCAATTTCATTCCAAAACTCTTTTTCCAAGTATGTGGCAGGAAGGCATCCAGCACTGCAATATCTTCTAGCAAATACTTTGTTTGCCATTTTCTCAAAATCACGAAATGTATAATTTCTGTTTAAATTACAATTTATTAATCAAAAAGGCAATAACGCAATTATAAATTACATAATGTAAATATTAACATAATAAGTAGAGAAACCGACCTTCCACTCATAAAAAACGTGACTTTGTCTTCAGAATCCCATTCAGCAAGGCGAAGAGGCTGCACTCTAGTTGTAAACTTGAAACCTGCTTTCTCCTTCATTAATACAACCCCAGCAGGTACTGAAGCGCTCAAAGGAGAGATAATCTTGCATATACCTGGAATTTGTTACAAGATTCAAAAAGAAACAGCTAGGTCAGTTCTACTACTCAATTGGTTTCATCTATCCCCTCCCCAATATACAATATAATAGGAGGCTACTTCATTTCATCATCCTGAACCAATAACTTTTACAATCAAATTCGAAATAATCAATGACAATCCTCTCATTTAAACCAAAAGTTTCAAAAAAATACAAATATAGGATACTTCAGGAAATGAATAAAACTAGTGAGTATGACGCTAGATATATGATGACAAAAGATTGAGAGAAAAATCATTTAATTGATGTCTCCACACCATGACCTTAGTCAGACTTCTACATTCCATTTTGTTTAGAATCCTTTTAAAGTTTGAGGTACAGAAAGAATGATCATCCTTCAGTTAATCTTACATTTTGTATCCTCCTCACTCAATGAGTTTATCTTTTACATCACTAATGATCAATACCCTCTCAACAAAAACAAAAGCAGGATTTAAAGGGCAAGCACTGGAAAGCCCTGCCATGTCGTGAGTTTGTCAAAGCTACATACTGCTCACTAATATATAATATTAATCCAAAATACTAAAGTCAATACACACTAGAAGAAATAAAATATTCAAGAGACGAAAACTCAATACCATATTTAGAAGCTTCTGGAGCTATCTTTTGCAAATAAACCAAAGGATCCTCAAATTCCTCCTTTGTTGGAGAATACACAGGACACTCTGGAATTGTTTCAGTCCAGTCCAGGTCATTTGTATCAAACTTATCCACCTTTCGTTTGGAAAAGACATCAGCATTGCCATGCAATCTCATGCCACATGATGCTGAGTCTCTTAAAGCATCTCCTCCACTTCTGTTCATCATGTTAGCAATATTTGTTTGGGTAGCAGTGACAGATTGTGCACGCTGAAGCCTTTTACGCTTCAAAAATTCTAACCCATTCCTAACTTCCTTAGATAAAGTCACTCTTCTTTCCACCTGTATAACAAACAAATCACATTCAGGTTTTTAACAGTAAAATGCACACATGAAAACAAAAATTAAGTCACAATGATGTGAAAATAGATGGATAGTAATAAGAAATTAACAGACTGAAATATATGTTATGTAAGCATAACTGGATCGTTGAACTAAAGTGACAAAAGGCCATGCAAAGCATTGCCCCGTAAATCTTCAAATGAACCAAAAGAGTGTCAATCCAGCTTGAAACGAAGGAGTGAACGACTAAAGTTTGAACTCAAGCAAACTAGAACAATCCCAGGGCCGAAATTAATTCGAATTTCTACGGTATATTACCATTAGGGAGTCAATAACTAGAAGAGGGGTCGTTCGTTATGAGGCAACCAAAGTCGGGAACATTATCGAACAGGGTCATTCTGAGTCAAACATAAATCACCTCATTCTGAAAAGTATCCGCTAAGAAGGGAAAATTTGAGCAAAAATACCTTATCCCAATTTAGAACCACGCAAAGCAAAGAGTCAACAAAAACATTCTTACAGAAATTTTCAACAAATGCATGCGCTGAAATTTGAATAGTTTACTCCTCTCAACATCACTATTTCCACCTTAGGATAAACCAATTAAAAAAAAAAGTAGCTCTAATCACATAAATTTCAACACGAAAAGGGAAAGAAAAATATAAGCCAAGAAAATTATTAATCTCCTCTGTTAAACTTAATCTTCTAAAATACTATTCCAGAAACTGGTGAACAAAGAAAAAGAGAAAAACCGTGATGCTCTTTTTTCTATTCTACCAATGATCTTCAAAGAAGAACCATGTTTTACTTATTAGAGAAAAAACACCCACACTTACAAAATGCACCTTAAGCATCCCTCAAGAACATCAATTGTATATCACACTCTGAAGCCTAAACATGAAAAACAAGAACGAGGGGAAAATAAAAATATGACAAGGCGTGATTCGAAAAATTCATTATTCAAGCAAACAAAACAAAAGGAATCACATCTAAATTGTAAAATATCGTAACAATGTCCGAGATCTGAACGAAGAGCAGAAGAATATACATTATCAGGAGAGTTCCAAGCATCAGCGAATCAAAAACCAAATAAAAAGCCAATACAAAAAAAAATTCTGAATAAAACACGATTAGCCTACCATTTCATTACGAAGTCGCTCCCTGTAGGCCTCCGTCTTCGTTAACTTGTGCACAGAACAGCCAGGAAAAGCAATCACGATAAAAATCCGAATCTAAACCCTAAACAACGATCCAGAATGATGCAGATTAAGCGCGAGCCTCGAAGAACAACCAGGCTCGCCACATTCTCGAAGAACGTCGAATAGAACGCTAAAACCGCGTGACAGAGAGATCCAACGCCTCGTAGAAGCAACAAAAGCAAATTGAGAGAGAATGCCGACGCGAGAATAAGAAGACCGAAATCAGCTTCCTCTGGAAACGCCAAAAAAGGGACGCCGAAAACAAAAGCGGTTTTCCGGCGAACGGGAGAAGTTTTCCGGCTGGACCAGAAAACGGAGAGAAATAGTGGATGATGAAAGAGAGGGAGCGAATGCTTAGAAAACCGAAAAAGGGTAAGGAAGGGATAATTTATAGTTTTATACTCTAAAGCAATTATCTCTTTATTAGTTCAGGAAACCGCATAAAAAATATACTTTAATTATTCATTTTATTATTAAATAATAATTAAATTAAAAAAAGTTTGGGAAGTGGTGGTGTGGTTGTTATTAGGTGGTTCAACGAAAACAAAACGTGCCGTCCAAATTCGAAGACGCGTTTCGGTGTAAACGCGATTGAATGTTTCCCGTTCCGTGTATTGACGGAATCGCCGTTACTGTTAAGTGGGATTTATTTATTGGCGGGTACAGAATTGAAGAGCCGGTGATTACTACACTGTCGAGAAGGGTAATTTGGTAATTGTGTTAGGACGGTATTATCGATGAGGTCTCGTTCCTGCAGCGGTCAGATAAAAAGAAAGAGGCAGGAAGAAGGAATGATCACGTGAGATAAGATTGAAGTCAATTGTATATCGAACTTTGACATCGAACCGTTGATTTTCTTCGTCGTTTCCTTGCAACCGTCCAAAGTACGTGAACGCCATCGAATCAGAAATCTCCAGGGGCATGTGTACTTTTTCTGTTCAACGGCCGGCTTATACAGGATAACTCTCACCTACCTTACAGTTAGTTAAGCTCTAGAAGATGAAATGACGGGTTTGTCCTTGTTCAGTTAAGTCCCGTTGTCACATGAAGAAAGGTGTTTCAGGGTTTTTCCCATTAGATAGGAAATGAATTTGGTAAACAAGTCTAATAGGGTAATTGCGACCTGACATAATCAAAAGGGATAAAATGTGATATTATTAATGTAAGCAGAAGATACACATGATATATAAATAAGGGCTGATTTTTATGAACTTTTTATATATATAATATAAAGGTGAGTAGTATTCCATCCAACTAAGAGCAAATGGTCTCTTTCATTTAAAATCTTCATATTTGATATCAAAAAATTTTAACACAAACATTTTCATACAATATATAAAAATATGTATTGTTTTTTATGAATATATTAGTCAATTTTAAGAACAGCATTAAAATTGTCAACTTTTTTTTCAGAAAATATTTTAAAAGTAAAATTTTGTGTTTCTAATTTCAAGATGAATAAGTTGAGAAATGGTAGAAGATAATAATATTATACCATTTTTGTTTCAATCAGTATTTTAATATGTGATTTAATAATTTATAGGGAAAAATAATATTAAAATACAAAACTGGAAAATTTAAATAATGAATTTAAAAAGCGTGAAAAGAAATAAATAAATTTAATAAGATGTTATTCTTAGAATTTTAAAACTAGTCAAATATATTTAATGTAAAATATTAACTTTTAATTAATAGTAGTGACATGTAGGAGTGTACCAAAATTTGGTCAGAAATTCTCTCTCTTTCTCATTGGTGATATTTTTGTTAGGAAAAGTTGGGCTAATGATTAGAATTTCACAGTCAGCCAAATGAAACTGTACTATCCAACCAAGTGTAAAAACGGTTTGGGTTTATCATGTAATTTATAAAAAAATAGAAACTAAAAAGAAATTAATAAATTTACTAATTTTACCAACAGGAAATGACAAAAGATGTCTTTTATAAATAATTAAAGTGAGTGGCACGCAATAAATGCGGCAATGGGCACACGAAACCTGTTATTATTATTGACTGTGGGAGGCGAAGCTTCCCTGCTTTGCGTGTAAGCTCAGGTTGCGGATACTCGCTTAAAATAGCTGTGTCTGCTGTTGAAAGCAGGAAGGGTATTTCAGTCATGTTGCTGAGCCAGTTGGGTTTTCGTTGGAGGAGTGAGGGTAAAGATTCTGTTTCTGGAAAGTTTTTCAATTGACCAAAATGCCCAACTGAGAGTGCCAATTCACTTAAATACCTATGGCCATTGGGTGTGCTCACTTTGTGCTGTGACTTATAAAACAAAAAATAATGTCCTTTTCTTGGGGACCACACCACAACCAACCAGCCTTTGTCACAAGTAAAAAAAATTATGTGAAGGGGTTAATTTATTGCTTGAATAAGATGAATGGAGTATATGCTAATTAAAGTTACCAACATTTACATATTATTATTATTAAAAAAAAAGTTGTGAGGTGAGAGGCATTGGATATGGATTTGAATCCATATCTGTGATATGATGGGATGGGACCAGAGAGGAATTGGATTGGATAGGAGATAATTGAGGAGAGGCAGAGGAGTTATGATGCCACATTTATAAAGGGTAGCTACAAAAGTTAAATGAGGCAGCTAGCAGAAGATGATGATGACGATGGGTGAGCATCTAAGTGTTTAAGAAGGGGTAACTCTGAAGGTGTCTATTTCCAAAGCACCCGCGATATTGGAAGTTAAATCACCCAAAATGGGATGAATCACACTCTCATTGGAGAATTTAAGTGAGATGGACCAACTTCCTTCTTCCTCATAAAATAAAGACAAAAACCCCAAAATTAGGAAAACGATTATCTGTACCAAAAGACCCCACCTTCTTCCTTTAACTTACTTCCTTTCTTATCTACAACATATATATTCATGTTATCCGTTTGTATAAAAAAATGGGGCATATCTTCATCATTGACATGTTTAGAAAACAAATACAATAAAATAAAACATCAAAAAAATAAATAAATAACGAAATGATTAGAAACAGACACATTTGGATTAGGAGATGATGGTGTGACTGCAATATTTGAGCATTAAGAGGCACATGGATTATTCGGCAGGGCAGTATAGCAATATAGCAAAACCGTTGACAATACTTGGGTTGGGAGAAATTTAAAAACCAATTAATTGAATTGTTTTGATGAATAGAGAGAAAGACAAAAAGATTATGAAATTGTTGGATATTATTCTGTGGTTGAAGAGGAATGAATCTCTTGTGCACGCAAAAATGTTGTGGACAGATACGAAAATACGTGATGGGTTGATGAGGATAGTTGTACGCCGAAGCATTCCTTAATTACGAAGCAGATTTGACAGAAAAGAAAGAAGGTCTTATTAAGAACTGATCCATTTCCCACGCAACGTTGTTCTTTCTTTGGTTCAACCAAATACCAATTCTCTTGAAATGCAGCCAAAGTAAAAAAATAATCTTCCAAATATTCATAATCCAATAATCAATCATTCTGATCCTCTCTATGGGGCTATCTCACATTGCTTAGGTATCCTTAATATTTTAATAATTAACCATGAAGAAGAGAATAACTCCTTTCGGAAACAACTCATTCCTGCATCCTTATCACCAATAAATACATACTTTTTTTATTTTTTTTATTTCAAACTCTATCACGACCCTTTACTACCTACTATTCCCCGTCACACTCAAACAAACTACTCATTATTTAAGTTAGTTTAATTGGTTATTTAGTAGCTTCCGTTTGAGTTGACTCTAAAAACCTTCAGTTCCTTTTTTAGTTATTTCCATTAATAACATATTAACTATCTTTTTTTTTATGAAATATCTATCTTTGCTTAAATCTAAAATGTACTTTCAGTTTCTTCTGAATTTTCAGCCACCAACATGAAAAGGAAATGAGTTAACAAATCAACAACAACCAAACCATCAATTATTTAACCTAATATTTATATTGGAATCTAGTTGGTAGCGGTAGGTTTCCAGTGGAAGAAATTTTCAGTGACGTATCTACACCAAATAATAATGATGGGTTTGGTTCTAGAACATTGTTTTTAAACACCACATATCAAATTACCAACGATCACTGTTTCGAATTAAGTCCAACATCATCACTGTAAAATACCTACTCAGTCATTTTCTTTTAAAACTTTTAAATATAAATACCAATTATATATTCAACGCTGGTACTGAATTCAATCAGTAATGATCAATATTATATAAAGTAAAAAAATTAAAATTATATGGCATTGTTTAGTTTGAATTTATTAAAAAATAAATAAAATTCTACCACTAATCATTTTCTCTTCCCTTTTGTACATATATGTAAGAACCTTGATTTTTAGCAAAAGATAATTTCTGACATCCTCACCATTAATGCACGCCACATCATTTCTCAGCCAGTAAAACCCACTACCTAATCTGATCCCCTCCCTCTCTGTCGTACACGGAAAAGCCGCGCCCATCATTTTTCTGAAACATTAAAAATGTACCAAACCCTGCATGCACACACGCAACCTGTCGCGGGAGAAGCTTCCCATTTCAGAGTTGGTGTGCAGGTGTCAACTTGGGAGACGTTCGTTCGAACGAACGTGAGTTTAACACAACTAGAATTTTTGAAAACTCTCTCTCTCACCTGCATCATTCATCTTCTTCCTCAGAACCCAACCTTTCGTTTTCTCCAACTTCTCTCTAGAAGCCCTCACCTTCTCTTTACTGTAACTCATCACCTTCTTCTCCGATCACGTTTCAGAACCGTAGGAACGTTCCTGGCACCGTGAGCTTCAATCCGACCCGAACAGATCCTAGTTCTGTAACCGGTAAGTCACTCGACTCTGGACGTTGATCTGAACGTTTGTTCTGTAGTACATGCAAACTAAGATTCAGTGGCATGCATGGGTTATAGGTCTGAGTTGTTTCTGATTTCTGGTGTTTTAGATTAAGTGAAAGTTGTCGAGCGAAACCTGAGGGTAGGACGCTGTTAGAGGTCGGACAAAACCTTACTTTTCGGGAGTACACTGCTATCCAGGTAAGGGAAGCTTATTAAATTTAATTCGTATGTTTGTCTTGTACTGTATGAACATTATGTGTGTCGCATGAAGTATGAACTGTGTTATCTGATTGTTGGTATATGATCATAAGTATGAAGTGTATATTGGTTGAGTATGCATGGTCGAACGTTGTTGTACTGCATGAACATGGTATAGGTTGGTTGAAATGTATGATATGAGTGATACGTGTGAATATGAAATATACCTGCTTAGAAGTAGTGAACGTAAGTGAAACTTGAATATCAAATTCCCTATGATAACGTGTGTCCGACATTAAACGGTTCTCGACCGTTTGGTGTTCCAGTAAACTTCTTTGAAATGGAATACTTTCCTTTGGGAAGGATTCTGGTCGAGCATGAGTTATGTAGGTCTTTTACTTAGAGCTCAAAATGAGCAGTGTCGATCTTACACATAGTAATCGTATTGGGTAGTGCTCGGTCTTACACCAAGCGCTCTTACTCTTTTCTTGAAAAATCCTTGAAATACAGATCATTCATCTGTGTCGACCGTCAATGTCGAGCATCCTCGTAATACAGATCATTCATCTGTGTCGACCGTCAATGTCGAGCATCCTCGTAATACAGATCCTTCATCTGTGTCGACCGACAGTGTCGAGCCCCTTGATTATACCGATCATCCATCTGTATCGACGACATTGTCGAGCACCCTTCGTAATACAGATCATTCATCTGTGTCGACCGACAGTGTCGAGCACCCTCCTTAATACAGATCATTCATCTGTGTCGACCGACAGTGTCGAGCACTCGTTCTCGGTCGTCCTCGTTATAAAGAGGGCTGAAAGTTCAATATTTACGTACTCGGACTGAAAGACAAAAATGAGAATAAAAGTGAAAGGTTTTGAATGACGAACATAATATGAGATGATTAAATGGTTATGATTGTTGTACGAGCGTTCCAGGGAGGAACGACTCACACATGTTGAATGTGGAATTTGGTAAAGTATGACTGTGGGCATGCTAATGTTGGCTTGGTCCATCCTGATATTCCGTGACACTCGTCTTCACGTAGAGGAGAGTGGTTCATGTGTGGGAATGGCAGGAGGTCCTTAGTCCATAAGTTAACATGGGCGACGTAAGAAACGGACTAACCTCGAGTGGCAGCTGTCGAGTGTAATACAGTTACTACACCACTCGGGTGCAAGGACGCCTGTAGCTACACAGATTCATACAGTCCGGACGATCAGTCTAGTATCAGGAATTGATTTGAGTTAATGGATTGATTTAATTATATGTTGTGAAATATTTAATATGTTGATGTACTATGAAATGAATGATTTTACTTGAATTAAATTCAATAAGCTTACCCTGTGTCCTCTTCTTTGTGTTGTCGATTGTCTTTGTACGTCCGTCTTGTCCTTGCGATGATCATTCATGTGGATGGGAGCAGATGGAAGTGAGCTGCTGGAAGAGGCGCTGGCGGAAGAAATTTCGGAAGATGTCGATCCGGTTGAAGTAGTGATTAAGGTCGAGCCCTAGAGTGCTCGACATGTGGTAGCTGTTAGTATTTTTGTTTAGTCTTAGAATTTGTATACCGTCGGCTACATTACATTTTGTATCTTAAGCCGTTCGACGTTTTGGACCTCGTATCTTTTTGTAAAGACTGCACTGTTTTAATGATTAATGTAATTAATTCTGATTATGGTTATCACTATATTTTGGGATGTTACAATATACATTGAAAAAAATTTAATTATTAAATATTCATTACTAATTATTTGTAAAGTTAAATTTTAATATTTTATATTTTTAAAATAAATGTCTATTTTACAAGAAAAATTCAATTATTTATCCAATTAAAATTTTACAATATCTTAATTATTATTCTAACTAAACAAAACTTTATAAAAAATTAAGATAGTTCAATTAACAATTCAAATATCATACATTTTAATTTTTCAAGGTATGAAAATATTTTATCCGAACTCAATCTTGAGTTAATGATAATCATGATATTAATTTCAAAGTTGATTGGATATAAGAGAAACTTTCAATTAACTTACATTAAGTTTTAAGTAAAAATATTGTTTGCGCCAATTATTTTTTTCTTTTAAAAGTATTCGTTTGGTTAACTCTTTTCTTTTTTTCAAGTAAAATACTTTTTTTTCTTAAATAATGTGTTTTAGCACCCTCCTTTAACCATTATTGGTGGCAGAATAATTCTTTCATATTTTTAACACAATTAAATTGTAGAAACTCAAACTTCTTCTTAAACTAAAATAACTTTAGCTTTGGATTATATGTCTAACACGTTCTTAATTATATTATATTAATAACATTTTTGTTATGGATAAATATTAAAGTCAAACACCTAATTTGACTATCTATAGAATAATTTAACAACTTATTAATACGACTACCTTATCATTCTTTACATATATTATTGTAACCTATTGTCTATTTTATTTATTTTTATTATATAATATAAGGTCAAAAGGTTTGTATATGGTTAACTTGAGATTCTAAAAAATGTAATGATTAAAAATTTATGCGAATGTGTTTAAATGTTTTAAATGTAATAATTAAAAATTTATACAAATGTGTTTAAATGTTCTAAATAAAAAATAAAAGTTATAATTTAAATATTTATTTTATCATAAGAGATTTTAAAAAAATTAAAATTTGAAGATTAAAAAATTTGGATTTTTTTTTGCTTAGAAAAAAATAGTAAATGTTTCGGGTAAGGGGTTGAGGTCTCATACTCAAAGCACTCCAAGCTGACCTGAAGACTGGACGAGCTCCTTAATGATCTTCATCATCTGAGTTACGTTGCTCGCTCTCTCTCCTCCTTATCCAAGTTGTGTGAGAGGGTACTTGTCAAAGCCACTCTGACGCTCCTCAACCCCTTACCCAAAACATTTTGGCGTTCACCATGGACCGAGCGACATCCCTTATAATCGCAAGGAACCAGATGAGTGGCACAGTGAAAAACAATCACCCAATTGTTCAGCCCTAATACTCTTGTGCTTAACACTAACCTAATGGTCTTGCACAACTTCGTGCATAACAACTTGCTACATGACTGAGCGTTGTGTGTTTGTTCAAGCCTTGAAGCGTGGCCAATTATCTTGGACGTTCAGCCTGATCATAGCCTAATATGGCTATAGTTTTAATTTGTCAGCTCGATATGGTGTTTCATCGTCTTTGTCTGGTTAAGAATCAACAACGAGATCTAGCGATTTTGTCTTCAACAACACGACTTACCCTAAGTTATCTCTGGCCTTGAGCTTTCCTCCCGTTTGGCACCCACCGGACGATTTGCCCTCAAGTCTTGGTTATTCGAGCATCAACCACTCAGCCTTAACATCGCAGTTTCATCCAAAGCCCTAGCCGGGTCCAATACGTACAAACTTGACTTGTGTGGGATTATGACAACATGATCATCTAGGTTTTCGCCTATCTTCATTCTACATTTCCTTCCCATTTGGTCTAAAAAACTATACGTGATTGCAATCCTCATACGTACGACATCGCGACAAGGAGCATGCCTAGCCTTGAGTGGTTATCCTCTCTCGCGCTCTATCTCTCTTTCTCCTTATTCTCTCTCGCTCCGTCACTGCATGCCAATTTGCGCTCGTGCAAGACTTCAAGGATGACCCATAACCCTCGTCTCTGATAATGAATGCATCCTTAAAGGATCCCAAATCCACACTACCCCATTTGCAACAACTCCTTCACTAGAAGAGAAGAAAGTTGTAGTTTGTGATATCCATGTTGAAAAGATGTGCCCTTAATTACAAGTTGTAGAGGACAAAGAACACCAGTAGTAATAATAAAAACGCCAACTTCTCTAACAGAAGAAGAACTTCAAGATTAACCAGACCAGAGTTCGAGAGGAGGATGAGGACTTTCAAATACTAAGTATCAAGCCTAGAAGGGAATACAGTTGTCATCCAATGTTGTAGTCGAGCAACTTCCTTTAGCTTGAACCATTCATTCTTCCTAGTAAAGTATACAAGGAGGAGGGGTCACCCATTATCTTCAAGCTAAACAGGAGATTGGCTATGTTCCCATGGTTACCTCATGCGAGGGGATGACTTTGACCATATCTTACTCGAGAAAGAGTAAAAGAGCGACTCTGGATGGACCCCTGATATTTGCCTGGTTGTCTTACGCCATTGGAATGATCTCACTCTTTTATGGTACTTTCTTGCCTAACATAAGGATCGTGTTCCTTCTCAGAGCTACATGTCTATTTGTCTTTCGATTAATGTTGGTGATAAGGTTGGTGTTACTTCTAGCTACCACTGCACATATTGCTGAGGCCATTCATGCTTGGCACCTGACTCAAAGGATTACAGAAAATCAGTTCTCTTTTTCTGTCGACTATAATTACCAATAACTTCAACAATTCAACTTGTTAGCCTCGTCTTACCAATAGCCCCCATCCAGTATGGTTGAGCTTTCCTTTCTAACCTTATCTTGATCAATGAAAGCGTTAGCATGAGGTGGCACCAACAGCTCGTTTGTGTTCGAACATCACCCAAGCCGTCATGTTTGCCTTTAAGTTCTTTTTTCGTTCAATTCGACCAAACGATCTTTAAGCTCCCGGTTCAAACAACAACAATATTCGATCGTGATGTGGTGAACTCTAACATCAAGTTATGGTTGCTTAGTCTGCCTCCTCACCCACATCAGTGTAGTCTGATACCTGCTGGCCTCAACAATCAACTACATGGCTCGTTGCAGGGCATGGATCCTATCTTTGATCATCAGAACGGGGTGGCCTTTGTTTCGACACACCATGCACCTGATTTCCATCGGGACCATTAAGCATAGCCACCGCTCGGCATGACCAAAAGGTTGAAGCCTTGGTATCAAACCATCTTCGGCTTCCTCTCCAGGTCTTGGTCAAAGAGGCAGTGGGTATAGCCCAAACAGACCTTGGCCTCTCTCCCGCTTGTGAGTTGGACCGCGTATGTTCAACCTTATCAAGCTTTAATGGCTTGACTCTTATTCAAATCTCAACTGCGTTGGAGGACACTAAGCACCTACAGCTTACCCGTGACACATCCTAATGTGGCTTTTTTATTTTGGCTTTCAAACGTTTAACCAAAGATTGAATGGTCTCGCTTGCTTAGCCATCCGGCCTGTTAGAAATAAGGAGGCTTGTTTCTCAACACCAAGAGGGAGGGTGAATTGGTGTTTTATAAAAACTTAAACTTTTTAAATCTTTTTGAGAAATTAGAATGATCTTTAAACTTTATTGTGTTGTAAGTAAATGCGCATGCAAAGAAAGTAAAGAGATAAGGAAAGAAAATCAAAATCAAGATTTTTATCCTGGTTTGGTCTCAATGCCTACATCCAGTCACTGTCCCAATCAACCTTAGATTGGAGAGTATTTCACTATAATGATCAGAGTACTACAACAAAGGTTTTACAAAGCTCTCTCAAATGCAAACACCTTCCAAACTCAATCAAATATAGAAACAGAATACACCTGCACACACATAACCACTTGTCCCTGTTGCAGAAACCCTTTGAGAATCCCTTATCAAAGTCCAAGAGCTCCTCACTCTTCTTCCTGACGCACACGTTCAGGGAAACAACAAATCGAAGATTGCAAAAACTTCTTCTGATCAATTCAGATACACCTGCAGTAGTGCTAATGTGATCAGCAAATGTAATCCACGAAAATGCTTCTCAAGAATGCTTCAAGATTCTTCAAATTCTTCGCGTTCTTGATTCTTGGAGCGTGTGTGCAACCTGTAAAACCTTTTCTCACAAAGAATATCAGATATGACAATTTGCAAAATGATCAAACGTAACAGTATTACAAGCAATGCGTCAATATATAGTTTTTATCAGTTCAGACGCAAAAACAATCGATTACGTTATTTATGTAATCGGTTACATTAAACCAGATGTAACAGTATTACAACAAACCCAGCTCTTTAATTGAATGCTCAATTAATGTAATCGATTTGCGATTAGTGATGGTCAAACATATTTAAAAATATGATCGTTAAAGCAGTTATGACTAACATGAAATCAGTTTTCAAAACTTAACAGACTTAATTAAATACACAACTCACATAATCGATTAAGCTTAGCACTTAAACACATTTGAAAACTTTTCTTCTCAAAAACTTATCACAACATATTTGAAAAAGATATATGCAAACACACGAGTTTTAATCGATTTAACAACTAATGTAATCGATTCAAACTAGCTGCTTTGCCACAGTTCAAAACATTGCTTGTGGTTTTCATTACACAGAAACATACAGTGTGCATACATAGATATAATCACATCATAATCACAATAGTATGCATAACCAACACAATATGTCCAACATATGCATTTATCACAATATGTGCATATAACACAATAAGCATGTACATATTCCACATATGTATAACACAACACAAAAACTCTTTTTTGTTGTGACATGACAACATGCATGTGTTGTTGCTTATTAATGTGTTGTCATCATAAAAAACAACATAATAGGGATTGAGTTGAGCTATCACATTGCTTCTCTTATCAACACGGCCTTATAGCCTAAGCTATTTTGATATTAATTGTCTAATATCGTAAATGCATTAGTCTTATTGGCTACACTTTTTCTAACCGTTCAAATTGGAATTGCTATTTTTCTTTTGTGTAGATGACAGGACCATGCATATAAACCATTTGGCAAACTTTGAGCAACCAGTCAGTGAGGAGTGTCCTCACACCGGATCATATTTTCCTTCAAGCCTAGGGAATGTTACAAAAGAACTGCTAGAGCTCGCCAACTAGTGAGGAGCATCCTCCCACTAGATCATATTTTCCTTTAAGCCTAAGGAATGTTCCAAGAGAACCCCTAGAGCTCGTCAGCCGGTGAGGAGTGACCTCCCACCGAATTATATCTTCCTTTAAGTTGTTCCCAGTGAACTCCTAGAACTCATCGATAAAAAAAATAGAGAAAGTGAGGAACGAAAGACTTAAAGCACATCGAAAACATACTCTCTAATACAACGCGAACGACCTCTCTCAAGTTCACAATAATCACTTCGCACATTATATCGTGCTTGGACTTGAGGGGCTTGTGTATTGTATGACCACCCGGTCGGCCAAGGACCAGACGGTCGACCATCCAACAAGGAAATGACCGACAGGTCCAAAGCAATCATTAATTGATAATTAATCTGAGCAATAACAATTATTAATGGACAATCAATGAGAATAATAGTCATTAATTGAAAATAGAGAAACTGAGGAACGGATACTTAAAGCGCACCGAAAACATAGTCCCTAATACAATGCGAACGACCTCTCTCAAGTTCACAATAATCCCTTTCCATTATATCGTGCTCAGACTTGGGGGGCTTGTGTACTGTATGACCACCAGGTCGGCCAAGGACCAGACGGTTGACCATCCAGCAAGAAAATGACCGACTAGTCTAGAATAATCATTAATTAATAATTAATCTGAACAATAACAACTATTAATAGGCAGTTAATGAGAATAATAGTCATTGATTGAAAATTAATAGGAATAATGAAAGTCATTTAGACTTAATGATAAGCTCATTATAATATTTATAATATATTTGACGAGGGAGGTGTTAATTAATTATGATCACTCATCTTTCTTACAATATTATTACGAAAAGTCACTAACTTGAGCGTGTTAGAGTGTCTTTGACATGTACCTTCTCACAAGGCTTGGACAAGGAGGAGAGAGAGAGCGAACAACGTAACTCAGATGATGGAGAATCATTAAGAAGCTCATTCGGTCTTAAGGACACTTAGAGTGCGTTAAGTAGGGGATCTCAATCTCTTATCCGAAATAGTAAACATGAAAAATGACTCATTAGTATTTAGGGTTTTTATTAAGAAAGTTTGGAGTAAGATATATTAGAGATGTTATAGAATATAAAGAAAAAATATAGTAAGTTTTTGGAGAGAGAAGTATAAAAATAAAAAGTATCAAATATTAAAGTTAAAGTAATAATATAGGAAATAGAATAACATGTTTATGGTTTTTTAATTTTTAGTAAAAATTAGAATTAGTTTTTTCTTTTTTTTTGAAATTTTGACTTAATTTAGTATATCAACTTTAAAAATATGTAGAATTTAGTTCTTTTAATCAATTTTTTAAAATTATCACGTTTCAAATTTATTTCATCATAACATTTAGGTTGTTTATACTATTTAATATAATTTTTTTTTCTCAATTTAAGTTGGGAAACACATTTAAAATATTAAATAATTTAATAAATGTTTAAAAAAATTAAATTTATATTGTTTTAAATGTGAGCGTGATATATGATTAAAGTAATCTAAATATGAAAATGGATTAATTCTATTTTTTAAAAGTTAAAGTATAAAAATATATTTAACTTTCTTTTATTATTTTGATTTAAGTTTCAGGTGTTGATTTATTAGTGATATTACGAATTGTGAGATTGACGTGGCATTAGATTATTTTGATTTTAATTGGTTATATGAAATGAGAAGTGAGAGGCTTTGTTAGGATATTATATACAATGTGAGTTACTGCTTATTACAGTTTTATATATATTCAAGTATAAAGTTTGCATACATTTGGTATATTTAAATAGGGTTTGCTAAAGCGCGTACGCTTGTTTTTCAGTTGGTACATTTTAGTAATGTGTAGTGGGTTTAATAGATAAAAATACCCTTATATATCATGGATTCTAAGTTTTAAGATTAAGAAACCCTTACTCACCTCTCTCATTCCTCTCAACCCTTTCTATTTCATCTCTCTCACTCCAACCTCTGTCATCCCTACTGTAGCCCCAATTGAAAAAATCAGAAACTGTAACCCCAATTAAAAAAATCAGAAACACTTGCCGTTAAACAATTTGCCTTGGTAAAGAGTTGAGTCATTGACATATTCACCTTCAGGCAAAGGTTCATTCAAGATCTCTTCAATTTCACCATCTTCATTAACCTCTCTAATTTCAGCATCTACATATGTTCGAATCATCATCTCTAGAAAAACCCTCCAAGCCAATTACCAATTCCTTCGGATGAATTATTTGTGAAAATTAGATAAAATTATATACTACAAAAATTATAAAATAAAAACTCATTATAAAATCATTTTTTGTAAGAAATTGTTTAACAGCAAGTATTTTTGATTTTTTTCAGGTCAATTACCAATTCCTTTATACTTGTGAAAATTGGATAAAATTAGATAAGATAAAAATTATAAAATGAAAACTCATTATAAAATCATTTTTTGTAAGATTGTTTAACGGCAAGTGTTTCTGATTTTTTGAATTGGGGCTATAGTAGGGATGACAGAGAAAAGGTTGGAGTGAGAGAGATGAAAAAGAAAATGTTGAGAAGAATGAGAGAGGTTAGTAAGGGTTTGGGGGTTTCTTTTTTTTTTAGTTTTGAGAATGAAAATTATTAAAATACCCTTAACCTTAAAACTTAAAATCCATAATATATAAGGATATTTTTTCTACTAAAATCCAGTACACATTGCTAAAATGTACCAACTCAAAGACAGGCATAGCAAACCCCTGTAAAATATATTGCGGTTTTTTATTATTTTAATGGATTTTGGTTCTAGTTTTATTATGGTATTAACGGTAATGTTAATGATTGTTTTTGTTTAACTAAATGATGAATGAAATTATTGTCGGGATTTCGGGCTTAGTGGTTTGGTACGGTAGTGTTTATGAAAAAAAAACGTTTTCATAATATATTACGTATTTATAAAATATTATTGTTAATATATTATGTATATAGAAGATTACGATGATATTGTAATATATTATGTATGTGAAAATTAAACATAGATATAGGAATAAAATTAGTGTGATTTTATTTAAAATTGGATATATTTTGCTTTATTTTATTTGTTTGGAATCGTTACAAAACATTATTTAGTATGATTGTGATATGTTAACATGCATTTGTTTGAAAAAGTAAATGTATGTATGTGTAGGTAATTCAGGAAAATGTGATGAAGGGTAACTTTAGTGTATTTTGTTGGAACTTTCAAAATGAAAAGTGATATATACACATTTTGTTCAAACTCTTAAGAAGTGTAATGGAAAGTTGTATACTTCGTCAGGATTTTCGGAAAGAGTAATAGAAAGTTGAATATTTCGCCAAGACTCATTAGAAAAGTAAGCGAAGCGATTATTGATAAGCTGCTTGCAACAATTACAAATCGGCTCCTGCTGTTGAGTTTCGTTGGTGGTTGTATTATTTGCGGTGATAACTGTTTTGAATCTGTGATGATATTTTTAAATGATTTGTTTCAAAAAAATAGGTTTTAAGGATAGTTGACAATTGATGAAATTGAATGGTGATGTGAGATGCTAGAATTAAGAAATGTTTAAGTGAGTGGTTATATTATGATTCATGTATATTCTTGTTATGATGTTTGAATGTTTTTATGTTAGTTCATCATTGCATTACTGATTTCCATATATGACGATTATATTTTATACATAAGCATATGATGATACATATATTGAGGAAGATATACAATAATAAGGAGAATAATCAATATCGAAAAACATTTGAAATGTTTAGAATTAGGGTTTTCATTTTTAATAAAGTCTATTTTATACTTTCGTTTTCAATAAAAATTCTTTTAATTATATATTTTGTGTTACTTATTATTAATTTATTTTAGTTTTTACCTAAAAATTTGCCAATTTGAATTAATTTTGTAAAATAAGAAACTTTGTTTTTTCTCTTAGTTTTTTCTAATAACTTACCAATCTAGTATGTTTTATATATATATATATATATATATATATATATATATATATATATATATATATATATATATGTATGTATGTAAGAGTGAAATGAGCCTAATGGATTAAAGTAACTTATTTCAAGATAAGTGTTACATTTCGAGACTCGTCTATAATCTAAAAAATCATTCTTCTCTTAGAAAGGATTAAACTCTCAACAACAAATTAGAATATGTAAAAATATTGTATTCATTTTTTTCTTATCAATTTGATAATATTCAATTTTATTCATGTGAACTAACAAAAATTATTTTTATAATGTCACCAATTCAATGTTAGAATCTAGAAAAACCAACTTAAAAAATGATGTCGGCCCCATTGAAACCGACATTCAAATCAAATTTGATGTTGGTTCCCTCTATAACAAATATCAATTGACATTGGCATGTCCTAAAACTGACGCCAAAAGGATTTATGATGCCGATCATATTTCGTCTGACGTCAAACTCGCTTTAAAAACATAAAAGAAATAGTGTGAGACCATTTTGGCGAAATATTTTCACTATTCTTTTTATCTTTCTTGTTTATACGAAAGCTCTTATAGCAATGAAACTTATCTTCAACCCATTTCACTTCATGTTAATGTTGTGATGGTCGTTTGGACTCGAACTTCCATTCTCTTCTATTTGAATTTCGTAAAGATTGGTGCTTTCTCATCTTCTTTTTCACTTTTACAATAGTAAAAAATTGATCTATTACTGCGCACATTATGCATCGGTAAACCAGAACCCGAAGCATAATATTCCGCGGTGGCATTTTTGAAATTATATCGACAGTATAGGCCTCGGTTGCAATAGAACTGCGACCGTATAAGAACCGTGGCCTATAGTCCCTACAAAATTCTGACATTCCTACCCAAGTTAGTTTGAAATAAATTGAAGTCAGACTGTTAGGGAATAGGCCTCAGTTTTGGGGAGAACCGCAACCTATTGTCCCTGCAAAATTCTGACATTCCCACCTAAGTCAGTCTGAAAAATTTTTGAGGTCAGACCGTCAGCGAATAGGCCTCGGTTCTGGGGGGAACCGCGGTCTATTGTCCGTGCAAAATTTTGAAATTCCCGCCAAAGCAGTCCTGAAATAAATTTTGAAGTCAGACCGTTAGAGAATAGGCCTCGGTTCTGGGGGAATCGCGACCTATTCCCTGATCTAACAAATTTTAAATATTTAAGAGAATAGGCCTCGGTTGGGCGTGGAACCATTGCATAAAGGTTGAAAAAAATTTCAAAATTGACATTTCAGAACAATTTTTTTTTAAGAGAATAAGCCTCGGTTATGTTGGGAACCGAGGCCGTATCCCCTCTATTACTGCGGTTTTCTAATGAACCGCGGTAATAACATTTGATTATGTTAAAAAAATACTACAGAGTGAACAATTTCGTCTTCCTCGAACAGTTTCGAACGCGAAGAGTCTCCAACCATTTTCTCTGCAACGACGTTCTTGTTGCCGCGATCTTTCTCCATTCTTTCTTCCGCCACCGTTGCGCCTCCGTCGTCACTGTAAAAGGACTTCCTTCCTCATTTTTCATCACCTACGTTTGTATTCGATCAAATTTGGCTTTGGTCGCCGGAGTTTTTTCGTTTTTTTTTAGTTTTCGGGTTGGTTTGATACGTTTTTTTGATTCGGATTATCAAACTTACGTTTTGTTGTATTTTTATTTTAAATTTGTTCCATTTAGACCGCGGATTGTTCAATCTTCTTCATTATTGTGTGGTTTTTCACGCTCCCAGGTTCGTATTATTCTATTTTTTAATTTTCATTTTGTGCATTTTTAATTTTTTGTTGGTTGAATATGAATAATATTGTATGATTGAATGTTTGAATTGATAATTTGTATGCTTATTAATTGTTTGATTGTATGATTGTATTATTCTGTTTATTAATTTTCATTTTGTTAATTTTTAATTTTTTGTGTGTTGAATATGAATAATTATGTATGATTGAATGTTTGAATTGATAATATGAATTTTTATTAATTGTTTGATTGTATAATTGAATTGATTCTATGTTGAATATATTGTATAATTGTATGATTGTAATTTTGTAGAATATTTACGTATGGATCGAACTTGGATTAATTTACCACACATTAGTGCTGAGTGCGAGAGAGGTGTAGAAGAATTTATACAATTTGCACAACGTAATGAGGGTAGAAGTGATGATGAAGTGAAGTTTAGATGTCCTTGTGTGAACTGTTTGAATGCGAGAAAGTTGAACGCATCCCAAATTAGAGAACATCTTATCTGTGATGGTTTCCTAAGATGCTATACAACATGGATATGGCACGACGAAGAAATGCAATTTCCGACTGACTCCCAAACTGAAAATGTTATTGATTCCACCATGGAAGAAGATTGACCGGATGAAGACAAATTAGAGGACATGATCCGCGATGTTGGCGCAGAAAATTTTGCAAAAGCTCATGTGTATGAGACAATGTCGACTGATGCGAAAACACCTTTGTATGTCGGTTCAACTAAGTTCACACGTTTGTCAGCGTGTTAAGGCTCATGAATTTGAAGACGACTAATGGATGGACTGATAAGAGTATGATGTTGGTTGGGAGATCAATTGCTAAAAGTAGAAAGCTTGCGTGGATTGTTCTCAAGGTTTGACATATGTTAAAGCCATACTTTCTTATAGTTGTTTTGTTTTAATGATTTTCACTAACTATTTACAACTGTGATGGTATATTGTAGTGTAACAGACATAATGGTTCATATGAGTGTGGATACTATGTAATGTATTGGATGACCCACATTATTCGTGCCCATATCACAAGAGGCTAGGAAACAGTAATATTTAAATTTAATAAATTTTGATTTTCTCCAACATTTGGAATTCATATTCACTAATTAATAACAATTGTCTTGTGCAGAGATTCAAGACTTCTACTCCAATTCTTGAGAAACCACTTACATTCCTGAGGAAAACAATTGCAAAACATTTAGTTAAATTATATAATAGTTCATAGTTATTAGATTTAAAATACATTAAAACATGTTGATTTATAGTTATTAGACTTTGTACATTATGTGATGTAAATATTGACTATGTGTTGAATATGTTGAATCTATGTTGTTATGATATTGTTTTATATGCAGGTCTGTTTTTTGATCATGGATATCACAAAAACAGACCTGCTATTAAAAAAAATTGCAGGAGAATAGGCCGCGGTTGTGGCCAAAACCGAGGTAGAAAGGTTAGACGATTTTTTTTTATAAAAAAAGGGTTTTGGCCGCGGTTCCAGCAGGAACCGCTGTCATATCCTCAGTTATTATCGCAGTTGGAACCGCGACCAAAGGTTACACGAAATTTTTTTTAAAAAAAGGAGGTTTTGGTCGCGGTTCAAGAGAGAACCGCTGTCATATCCCTAGGTTATTACCGCGGTTGTAACCGCGGCCTAAAGTCCCAGACTTTTTACCTCACCCGTATATGCCGCAGTTCTAAAATCGCAACTTATATTCAAAAACAACCGCGGTTGTTTCTCACTGCACTAGTGTTAGGGTTTTGTAAAATAGTTAGAGTGTTCATAAATTATATATTAGTCTTAGATTTAGAGTTGCGGTGGTGAAAAATTTTAAAAGTTGTACAACTTTTGTTATGAACCTCTAATACAAAGGGTCCAAAACTGAATGTTGTTAGAAAGGAAGACGAATGCATTTGTATATTTCCAAAACAGATTGGGATTTTAAAATTTTTAAAAATTCATCATTTGAGGTATATATTTTTTATTTTCATAGTACTTTTCATCAATTTTTTCATATTTTACAATTTTGCTTGAGATATCTAGAGTACTTAGAATTATTATTTTTATATATATTGATTTTTCAAGAATTCAATAAAGAAAAATATTAGAAAAAAATTCATAAATTAATGTTTGTATGTTAATTCACGTCTAGAATTGACATTAATTGAGGTCTCTTGAGATACAACATATATTTTAATTTAATGTCACTTTTTATAAAATTGAAACTTCAAAAAAATGTCAAAAGTTTACAATATCATACATTAATTTTTTTTCCTGTTAGTATTGTTGCATTAGTTTATTAATATCTTTCATAAGTTATTCATTTATTTATTAGCTATTTCCCTTTATTGTCTATTGTATATAAATACACACTTATGCTGCACTTCAAATTAATGAATAAAATTGCACAATCTATTTAATTTTTCATAAATTGTATAAAGAGGTTAAACTCTAACATGCAGAAAGATTGGGGTTCATTATTTCATTCATATTTTCTTCAGTAAGAAGATATTCTATCTTTATATATATATATATATATATTTGTTATTTGTATCTATCCATTAACTATTTTAAATATTAATTAAATATTTTTTATCAAAAACAAAAATCATAATTAAAAACGTATGACATTATCACGTATTTATTATGAGAAATATATATTTTATTTCTTTTCAATATCAAAGGTTAAGAAATAAATTATAAAATTATATAAATGTCAAATAATTATATACATGAATAAATATTAATTATGATTTTTATTTTAAAATTGTTAACTA
The DNA here is from genome assembly GCF_029865625.1 of Vigna umbellata. Classification (NCBI taxonomy): domain Eukaryota; kingdom Viridiplantae; phylum Streptophyta; class Magnoliopsida; order Fabales; family Fabaceae; genus Vigna; species Vigna umbellata. The sequence continues at coordinate 64,318,557 of NC_142168.1, forward strand.
AAATTGTATTTGTCAAAATATGTATCAAATTTATTTTTACTTTATAAAATAATATATAAAACCTCTAACATATATATATGATTAGGGTTTTGCTAAAGGTGGTGAAAACCTCTAACATATATGTATCTATTCTCATTTCTTTAACCCCTTAAGAATTGAGTTATTATTAAATTTACACTCATACTTAAATTAAGTCATTACAAAAAAGTATTATTAAAAAAAATAGAACAATATCCTAATAAATAAATTTATTTGTCACCCTGTCATCATCTAACATAAAGAATACAGAAACCATATAAACTCCTCTGTCCGTCTTTACCTTAAAATTTGAATAAATGCTATTTAGAAAAAAAAAATAGGCTTTTTAATATTTTGTTTTTACCTCAAATTTGTTAAATACTAATATGTCAATATTTAGTGAATTCATGATATAAAGTGGGAAAATATTTTTTCTTATTAAAAACATGATTAAAAGAAATTCAATGTCAACTGAAATCAAATTCAAGCATACTAATAAAAGTAAACATATTAAGTTTAAATATAAAAATAGTCATTTAACAAAGATAAATCCTAATAATCTAATAATAACACAAATACTAACAACTAGGCAGATTACGACATTAACAGTCTAAATTAGTTTATTATGGCAAGTTACTGTTATTTCAAGTGAAATTAACTTCTGGCTCAATAATATGGAAAAAACAATAAAGGCACATAGAACCTTCTCATTAAGAAAATAAAATGAAAAAAAGAAGGTAAAAGATTTTGGAGGGCTTTGTGGTCTGAAAAGAAGCTGTGAAACTCCCACTTGTGCACAGAACAAGGAGACATAATTCTTGGAATAGAGTTCTGTAGGTTTTATAGAAAGAAGTGACACGTGCCCTGTTCTCATATTGGAGAACAAAAACACCGTACGGGAAACACGCAGGTTTTTTCCTTTGTAAGAATGTTCTGCATGTGGTTAATCAATGACAAGTAGACGCTTCACAAATTCTGTGTTAATATGGTTAAGTCATTTTGTTTTCTTACATAACCAAACCCTTCCCAAAAAATGATAACGTAGGCAAATATGTGTACATAATATGAGTTCAAACTTTCTTTCTTCTCTTTCTATATATATATGTAGCCTTAGTCCATGAATGAAAAGGCAGGTAGTAGGATATTGTTCCAAAAAGCAAAGCTTGCAAATCAGCAAGAAAGATGGTTGTGCTGCTTAAAATAGAGGCACCATTATTGGTGTCTATGAATATAGTACATAACGATATAGAATGATGAGGATAATATAAAATTTTGCTGCTTTTCTTTTTTTTAAGAAAGGTTTTGGATTTTTTTTTTTCATCAAGTGTCCATAGAAAGCAACAATATAAAAAGAGGCAAAGAGAGATTATTATGTTTAAGTCTGTGTATATATGGATAAATTTATAGAAATTTAATTTTTGTGGCTCTGATTAATTTGAACGAGTAGATTATGACAATATTATGGTCAAAGAAAAGAGCCTAGAATTGGCCAAGAAAGTGCTAAAGTTGAATTTTCCCTTTGAAATGAAAACTCTATGTAGGGTAATTTTCAAAAGTCAACTATTTGATGTATATGTAATAAAAATTAATATAAAATCTTCAGAAGAATATTCTCTGATAAAAAGTATTGAGCATTTAATGGCGTTATTTTTGTATTGCCAGATAACCCTCCTGTGCAAGTCCATTTTATATGCAATGACTTTAAAAGAAAAACTAGTGAATTCCAGAAATTTACCCTAGGAATTCAATTTAATATTGCTTAAAATTAAAAAAAAATGCGTTGTTTTAATAATGTTTTTTTTAAGAAATAACGAAAACATGGCTGGTTTTATGAACACACGTAAAAAAATCATCGAGCTCTGAATAGGAAAGAAAAAAAAGGTATGACTGTTGCTTAAAGTGTGCAAACACTGTGTATTCCTATGAATATCGGTCTATGCATGTAATTATTGAAAAGTAAATTCAAGGTCACGTTAGATATTACTTTAATTTTGATATTTTAACTACGTTTGACATTTCAAAATTCATTTATTATTTATTATTTTATGAAAATTTATTAAAAATAAATAAATATAAAGTATAAAAAATCTTATCAAAATCATGATAAAATCTATATCCACACTTAACTATACTTATTATTTTTTAAAAAAATCTAAATATATATATATGAATGTAAAATATTAAATCACCTATATTATTATTTATGAATGACAGTTAATTTAATTAACTTATTAACATAATGGATTTTTTTTCATGAAAAGCATGACAAACTTTGAATTACATATGCGTACAAAAATACAAGTACCAATGTCGTCTTTCTCTAAGACTTCAAGAATCACTCGTTGATCCAAAAAATCATGACATCACTTTTCAACTAAAACTTTTGAAAATTTTCCCTAAGCATGCTCCAAAGCATAAATATTCCCATAAACTTAACATAAATAGAAGGGTTAAATATGTTTTTAGTCCCTAAACTATTAAGCAAATTTGTTTTTAGTCCTCTTTCAAACTAAGCTACATTTTGATCTTTTTCCTTAAAGAAACCATAATTTTTGTCCTCCAAACCCAACAGTGTTAAAAAAAAGCCGATGTGGCTAACGGTGGAGTTGCACGATTTTTTTTTTTGACATTAAGTCAGTCTTTCTCAGCTTTTCTCCCTCCCTCTCCCTCGTCTCCTTCCTTCCACCTTTCACTCCCTCCATCATCTTCACCAAATCCTCCATCATATTCTCCAAATCCTCCATCATCTTCTCCAAATCCTCAAAATAAAGAAATCCCATCATCGCCACCGCAATCACCATCTCTGCCTCTCTCAACCCAACCTCCCCACCCAGCATCCCTATTCTGTTACTCAACTCAAAACGAAAGGAGTGAAATCGCTTTTGTTTCAAGACGAGGTGTGTGGGCATAGGCATCTTTGCTAACGGGGTTAGCGATGTGGTGATGGTCGGAGTAGTTGCGATCTTGCACGTGCGCCATTTTCCGGAAGATGGGGTTTTTTTCTTTGAAGTATTTTCACCATTGTAATGAAACATTACGGTTTCCAAAAATGAAGAATAATGTTGTTTTAAACTCTTTTTTATTCATACATGAAATGTGATTGGTGCTTCATACGTTAAACTAGATAAGTACCAATACAACCACCCCCATCATCATACAAGTCTTCCCCAATACCCTCCTCCTTTTGTATTTTAATAAAAGAAGCCATAATAAGTTTTTACTTCAACCAATGCATTAGCATTACCGTCCCTTTTAACATAGTACAGAAACTGAAGTCAGCAGCAGATTTAAATAATTTGAGGGTTTAATCATATATAATATGTAGAAATGTAATAAATATCATGAAGTTATATGACCAATAGTTCCTCTGTTGTCAGACTAAGTTTAACAAACCAATTCCAGATTAAGAAAACTTGGTATATACCAGCGACTTTAAGACGTCTATTAGATGAGCCGAATTAGCTTAGTACATGGTAATTTTGTAAGAATAATAGTAGTTGTGATTTGATTAAATATATATAATTACTTGAATTTACTATTAATAGGTACCTGTTATAAATATATGTAAAAGATTATTCATTGGATTATAACTTTGAAACAAACTAGTTGAGTATACAACTCTTCAAAATTTCAATGAATTATGCTCCCCAATAGGCCCGGTCTAAATCAAAGACAGATCCCAGAGACACACAGAGGCCAAAAAAATGTAAATATAAATAACCACCCAAACAATCAGATCTTCACATCAACCACCGCATAGCAACTACGCAACGGCCTATGCCCACACACCCCGTCTTGAAACAAAAGCGATTTCACTCCTTTCTTTTTGAGTTGAGGAGCATAATAGGGATGTTGGGTGGGGAGGTTGGGTGGGGAGGTTGGGTTAAGAGAGGCAAAGATGGTGATTGTGGTGGCGGTGATGAATTTCTTTATTTGGAGGATTTGGAGAAGATGATGGAGGATTTGGTGAAGATGATGGAGGGAGTGGAAGATGGAAGGAAGGAGACGAGGGAGAGGGAGGGAGAAAAGCTGAGAAAGACTAACTCAAGGTCAGAAAAAAAAAATCGTGCAACTCCACCGTTAGCCACCTCGGCCTTTTTTAAACGCCGTTGGGTTTGGAGGACAAAATTTATGGTTTCTTTAAGGAGAATGATCAAAATGTAGCTTAGTTTGAAAGAGAGACTAAAAACAAATTCGCTTGATAGTTTAGGGACTAAAAACATATTTAATCCTGAATAGAAATTTGTACCCCTAATATTCAAACCAGGACAATCCATAGTTGCACCATTAATATTCACCTTAAACCAATTACCATATGCAACTTGTCATATTACGTCCATAAATGACGTAATATATGGAGAAAAAACACATAAACTTGCAACAAGAGAAGTTTCAGTGAGTACCTGTTTAGTCGTAGTAATAATAAAGTATAAATTACTCTGCCAGAATTTTAACCAATTTATATATACAAATGTCAGAACACCAACTATCATTTAAATTTAATATAGTTATCCTTACCTAGGGTCTAAAAGAAAATTTTTAAAACATCATATACATCTTTAATATCATGCTAAATCGATCACAATTTAAAGAATATATATGTTTATGATACTTAAATTTAAGAAATTGAATAAATACGAGTTTAATATGACCATAAAGAAACTCCAAAGAAAAGAAATTCACAATCACCTATATTTATGGATAAAATGTAATATATATATATATATATATATAATATATATATATATATATATATATATTAAATGAATATTATTAATGAGTACCTATAAAAAAATTATATTTTAATAATGTATTTGTTGATGGGTAGATGGTATCATGCTAACATGGTAGATACCAAGTCATCATCGTTAATAAATTTTGTCTTAATATTTTTTAAAATTAATTAATAAAAATAAAATCGTTAATATGAAAATATTAATGATTGAAAAATAGTTTAAAATTTTATTTTACATATTTATATTTCTTATTAAAATAATAAAATTAAAATTATTTAATTAAATTTATATATTGATGTAATTTATTTAAATTTACTTTAGAAAAAGTTAAACTTATTTATATTAGTATTTTTGTAAAGACCTAGAATATTATATTTTAGAAGTGGTAGTGGTTTAAAATTAGTGAAACTTATTATTTTAACAATTAAATGGTTTTAATATAAATATTTTTGTTATAAACGAGTCTCATTATTTTAAAATACACCATTTCTCCAAAATCATTTTTGTAGAGTTCTCTTACTTCTCTCTAGGAATTATCATCTCATGCTCATCTGTTTGATTATCAGAGACCGTCTAAGTGATCACAATAGCGAGATCTTTAAGTTTATCTAATCAGTTTCTCCAAAAGAGTAAGTTAATTTCTACTATTTTCTTTGGTCTGTTTCGTTTCCTTTGCATGCGAACCATAGTCTTTTTGCATGTGTCATCTGAGTCTTCTATAAGAATCTCTTATGATCAGTGGTTTTACCGTGATCATGTTTCTATGAGTTGTAGGTGCAGATAGAATTCTTTGAGTTAGTGGAGTCGTCTTAACTCTTGTAGAGCAATTGGGTTCTCTGTAAGGTAAGATAAACTAATACTTGCTTTAATTTCGTGTTAAGAAGTAATATGTTTGATGAATTGTGAGATTGATGCTTGGTTGAATTTGTTACAAATTGAGATGATTGTTGAATGATGTTTGTATCTTAAGGAGTGAAGGTTTGCTTATTGGTGAATATTATTGTGTATGTGTATGCTTGTGGATTGATAACTGTTTGGACTTTCATGCTGCTAATTGGAGTTTAATTAGATAAAAAAATTGATGCATAACTGAAAGTAGTGAAAAGGGAGTGTGGTTAGGGTTGATTTTCGGTCTAAATTAGGGTTTTGATAGGTGGATTTCTTGAGGAGCGACTTTGGAAAGATAACTTATGTTTGGAGTATATTTTAGGTCTGTTTTTAGGCTATTTAAAACTTTTTTGGACTCCTAGTTCATAGAAATATGTTTGGTAATGTGTAAAAATATGATATCTTAGCTTTTGGAGTATTGGTATGATGAGTTGATACAACTAAATTATGGTCAAAAGATCAAAATGGTATCTTCTTTTAAGTAAAAACATGTTCTTGAGTCAATTCTAAGGTCAATGATACTAGTTTTTGTCATTTGGATGAATCTTAGATGTAACTAAACCAGAAAAATCATGTTAATATCAAAATTGACAGGGATAATCGATTATATTACTTGATAATCGATTATTTCAGTTAGAATATTATCTTTTTTTCAAAATTCTTTGGAATAATAGATTATAATATCTGATAATCGATTCTTTCATTCAGAAGGTCGCTTTTGCATTATTTTTTTCTGAAATAATCGATTATCAGGTGTGATAATCATTTATCTTAAAAAGAAAACTTAAAATTTAAGTTTTTGTTGGGCATTTTGTATACAGGTTTGGTTTCTTTTGTTTTCTTGTTTTCTATTTCTTATGGATTGAAATGTAATAATAATGTAAGGCTTGTTTAGCAATATGAATAGAATTTTTTATGAGGTTTTATGAATGAAGTTATGCATGTTTCCAAGTATGGTTTGGAAAGGAATTTTAAGGGGGAAATTTTTAATGGTTATTTCAAGTAGTGTATGTATTATTGTAAGAAATCAGTTTTGGAGATTATCTTGACACTCTAATGGTCATCTCTTTTCAAATAGAGAAGGGGTCATGTGATGAGAGTAGTAGGAAATCCTAGTCTAGAAGCCTTTACCATTGACAAAAGACAATTTAATGGAAGAATCTTGTGTGGTAGCTTGGGGTGGGCCAGTTCTTCCATCACTATAAGTGTACAACCTACCATAGCTCGACAATAACGCATATATCTGGATATTTGATTTTAGATGTTATAATACGTTTAGGTGTTGTGCTTAAGTTTGAAAGTGAAATATAATATATGATAGTTTTTTGAATTTCATGTTTTATTCTTTTGATATTAACTTACCTTTTGGTTTTTATCGGTTTAGGTGTGTTTGTTTTCTCTTTTGCAATGATCATTTTATGTGAGTTTAAGGAAACGTTCTTCCAATTAATCAAACGTAGGATGCAGGCGAAACAATGACATAATTAGGTTCTAATTCTCCAAATATAAGTCTTCAACTTTTTAAAAATGTAAAACTTTCTCGTCAGTTATCATATTTATAACACTTATTTTATTAATTTTTATATTAATAAAATGAGATTTACAATTTTAATATATAATTTTATTTAAATTATATTTTAAATATATTTTTTAAATAAATTTATTTAAAACTAAAAAAATAAAATATTTACAAATATTCGCAATTTCTTTTATAAATATCCGACAAACGAGATAACTAATATAATAGATAGTTTTTAGAAGAAATAATAGGGCAACACTCCACATAACCATTCTTATATACAGAGTGTGTCTTTTTTTTTTCTTTTTTCTTTTATTCTTATAAATACTAGTAAAAGTATATGTATGCGCATGTGTTTATTTTTCTCATGACAGTAAAAAGTAATAAAACTATTATTATTATTATTATTATTATTATTATTATTATTATAGCTATAAAATTAAAATAAATTTTATAATTTTATTTTGAAATTATTTTATTTATTTTATAGGTAGTTATATAACTAAAAATATTAAGCTTAAAAAGCACTTAAAAAATAAAATTAATAAAATAATGATTTTAGTTTTTAAAAAAATCGTTTGAAAGATAAAATTAAAAATTAAAGATAAACACTAAGAGGAATCTCTTTATATATATATATATATATATATATATATATATATAGATAACTAAAATTAATGTTAATGGCCTTAGGAAAATTAAATTCCTTTAATAAATAGTTATATATTTTATAACAATTAATAGGATTGAATTCTGTAAGTGATATTTGTCAACATTTTTCTTACTTTTTTATTTGTTTATTCTATATTTATCAACTAAATATTTTATTTCTATTATCTACAAAATCTGCCAATGAAGATTAAAATTAATTTTATTATATGATTATAACAGTTAATAAAAATTAAAATATTTTGTAACTATTTTGTCATTCAAGAAAAGTTACTTTTTATGATTGTTTTTTACACAAAACTTTTCCATAACTTGTATAAAGTTTAATAATATTTTTAACTAACTTTTTTAACTATATATTTTACTTTTATTGCTATAATAAAATAAGAACATAGGTGCATATAGCCCTCTGTTTCCATTATTAATATTTAAAAAAATGTATAATGTATATAAATCATTTTTTATTTATCATTCATAATGTTTTAAAATCATAATGCAAAGCTAATATCTATTATACCTTGTCATAAAATTAAAACAGTATTATAGTATGGGATCTCTTTACATATTGAAATATAATAGACAAAGTAATTCAACATGAGAAATAATATATTTTATTCATACATTCAACATTGAAGTTGTTAAAATAAAATAGTATAGAAAATGTGAAAACACATACACCTTTGTTCTTGTTTGTTGGTTACACACACTCAGAATATGTTTTTTTTTTGTTTAATTAGATTTGTTGGAAAAAAAATTGATTCGTTGAGATGAAAAAACAGAGAAAGGAAAATTACAATTTTATAGATACAAGAAAATAAATTGTTTTTCCTATTTACTCTAACAAATTTAAGCTATTATTTCAAACAAACAATATATTTTCTAACAATATTTTTTTCGTTTTTCAAATTGATATGAAATCATGGAATTTGAGCCACGTGATGAAGAAATATATTATGTTACTAATAAATAGAGAAAAAAAGTATTAAAAAAGAAAAAGAAAAAGTAACATTTCGTTTAAGTTAA